>NW_028252978.1:0-24887 GCF_964263255.1 Lissotriton vulgaris
TACCAATGCCCTCATTCTGGTTCCTCCCCGGGTAAACAAGAAATCTACCAAGTCACACTCTTTCTGCTGTAATGCCGCCACCATTTAGAACTCACTCCCCAAAGATCTACGTTGCAACCCCTCATACTTCAGCTTCAAAAAAGATCTCAAACAACACCATCTCCTCAAATACTGGGGACCTTAATTCCCGTCACCTCACAGGTGTCTCACAACCTGAAAGAAATAATATAAAATAAAATTAACACACTACCAAACGATGTGTAGTAAAGCCAAAGCTGAATTTATAGGTACCAAAATCACAGAGGCCCTAAATCAATCTAAAACACTTTTTAAAATAGTGAAAGAGCTGGCTGGCTCTAATACCTCACAAACCCCGCCAGACCTCAATAAAATACAGTGTGACCAACTACCTACTTTCTTTGTAAATAAAGTGGATAAAATATATCAGGGCATCGAACAAGCACAAATGAACAGCATAAGGCAAATATGGATGTTCCTAATACCTTTCCTGATAGACTGAGCAATCAAACTGACACATTAGGCCCTAGTGTCCGTGATATTCCTATTGCCACATTAGAAAATTGGCCTATGCTTAACATCGATATCGTGTTGATCTACTCAACACGATCAAATCGGGTTCGCTTAGAGACCCTTTGCCATGCTCAGTCTTAAAACAACTTAATAGGAAAGCTATGACTATCATCACCGACCTTCTAAATACATCCCTTCAGGAAGAACATGTGCCAGATGAATAGAAACATGCAATGATTCATCCCTTGTTGAAGAAGGCTGATGCTGACCCAAACCTGCCTCCAACTTCCGGCCAATTTCACTTCTGCCCATTTTTGCAAACATTTTGAGAAACATGTTCACCGGTCTCTCACGGAATTTATAACCACACTCGACTTGCTGCCCTCCCATCAATCAGGTTTTCGCTCAGGCTTCTCTACTGAGACTACCTTGTTAGGTGTAACAGAGAGTATCCGAGCCTTGATCGATAGAGGAGAAACGGTGGCACTAGTGCTTCTTGACCTCAGTGCCGCATTTGATACGGTGTCAAATGCGGTACTTATGCAGACACTCAACTCTATAGGCATTCGTGGTGCTGCCATTAACTGGATTAAATCATTGCTAAAAAATCGTACTTTTCAAGTCTTCTCTCAATCTGCCTGTTCAGCCACCCTGACTTTTAAACATGGAGTACCACAAGGCTCGATTTTGAGCCCGCTACTTTTTAACTTATACATGAGCCCGCTCGCTAAAGTAGTAGAAGAGACTGGATTGAAAATGTTTTCCTATGCTGACGATTCTCAGCTTCTCTTCTCTCTTTCCTCTGCGGAAAGTGATAATCCGTCTATTTTAAAACTAGGATTGGGAAAGATTGCAGGGTGGATGCAAGAAAACTTTCTCAAACTGAACGGTGATAAGACAGAGTTAATTGTCCTGGGAAAAAATAAAGAACTTTGGGGACCCCAACATTGGCCATCCGAAATGGGTACTCCCCCGATTCCAAATACGCAGGCTCGAAATTTAGGTGTCATTGTCGATGACTCGTTGAACATGCATCAGCAAGCTGTGAAGACATCGGCCACTTGCTTTGCAATATTAAAATGGCTTAAAAATATCTGCTGGATGCTACCTGAACACACTAAGAAAACAGTCATCAATGCCTTAATAACATCTAGGCTTGATTATGGCAATGTGTTATATCTGGGAGCAAAAAGGCAACGATCCGCAGACTACAAACAGTGCAAAACGCAGAGGCGAGACTGTTATGGAAAATCCCTATTTCCTCATCCACCTCCAAATACATCCGAGAGCTACACTGGTTGAGAATAGAGAATCGGATCAAATTTAAATCCCTGTGTTTTATGCATAAGATCTTCACTAAAAAAGCCCCCAAAGAAACTACAAAAACTAGTCCGTCCCTATCATCCTTCTCGGACTTTGAGATCTGCAACAGCCAAGCATTTTGTTATCCCTAAAATCAAATTATCATGCATGGGTGGTAAATCCTTTGCATTTCTTGGACCCTCACTTTGGAATGCTATTCCACACGTGTTGCGTTCTGAGGTGAGTTATATGAAATTCCGGAAAGTCTTAAAAACCTGGCTATTCAACATCTGAAAATGCCTGTCCTGTCATCTACTACTGAATCATTAGCGCCGGGAAACCCTTTGTTGGGTAGCTGTTGCGCTATATAAGTTAAATAAATAAATAAATAAAATAAAACCTGCTCCTTTTGGTACCATGTTTCTCACTGCATTATACCTGACGTGCCTCCCCTGCCCATCTCCATCACATATACCGGTACCCTCCTTCTACCAGTTCACATACATTCATCTCATACTCCTACATGTCTTCTTCCTCCCTGGCTCCACCAAACGGTACACAGACAAAATATCGATTTTTAAATATCGATATACAAAAATATCGAAGTTTAAATATCGATGGGACAAAATATCGAAGGTAAGTAATATCGACAGTCTTAATATCGATATTGGTATGATATCAGTAATATCGAAGTTGTAAATATCGATGTCAATAATATCGAAATTAATAACTTCGATGTTACTAATATCAATTTTTAAATAAATTTAGTGTATATTATATTGTATTTATTATGTTTTATTATTTATTTTTAATGTAATTTAATTAAATATTGTCTTTTACTACTGTAGCGGGTTGTGGGTTTATAGGGGAATAGGGTAGGAAGTAATTTAATTATGTAAAATTAATTTTTAATTAGTAGGAATTATTAATTAATTAACGGAGAAATAATTTTCAATTATTTTTAATTAATTGATTAATATGTTCTGTAGCGGGTTATGGGTTTATAGGGGAATAGGGTGGGAAGTAATTTAATAATAATTAATTAATTGATATATGTTTGTACATATTTTAATTATTAATTAATTGGTAATTAATTTCTATTAATTGGTTAAATAATTAATATAATTTTGTACATATTTATAATTATTAATTAGTTGGTTAATAATTAATATTAATTATTTAATTACATTAATTATAGTAATTTTTTATATATAATTTATTGTTATTATTAATTAATTAATTGGGAAAAATAATATTAATTAGTAAATTAAATTAATTACAGCAAATGTGCTAATATATTTACTTTATTGTTATTGTTAATTAATAATTAATTGGTAATCAAATAATATTAATTAATTTTGGGTAAAGGAGTATTTTTAGGGTTCAGGGTCAGTTTTCAGTTTTTGGGTAAAGGGGTATTTTTAGGGTTCTGGGTCAGTTTTCAGTTTTTGAGTAAAGTGGTATTTTTAGGGTTCAGGGTCAGTTTTCAGTTCATGGGTAAAGGGGTATTTATAGGGTTCAGGGTCAGTTTTCAGTTTTTGGGTAAAGGGGTATTTTTAGGGTTCAGGGTCAGTTTTCAGTTTTTGGGTAAAGGGGTATTTTTAGGGTTCTGGGTCAGTTTTCAGTTCATGGGTAAAGGGGTATTTTTAGGGTTCAGGGTCAGTTTTCAGTTTTTGGGAAAAGGGGTATTTTTAGAGTTCTGGGTCAGTTTTCAGTTTTTGGGTAAAGGGGTATTTTTAGGGTTCAGGGTCAGTTTTCAGTTTTTGGGTAAAGGGGTATTTTTAGGGATAAGGGTCAGTTTTCAGTTTTTGGGTAAAGGGGTATTTTTAGGTTTCAGGGTCAGTTTTGGGTTTTTGGGGTACAGGGATATTTTTAGGGTTCAGGGTCAGTTTTGGGTTTTTGGGGTACAGGCGTACAGGGTAAAAACAAAAAAATATTACATTAAATCAAATAAATTACATGATAAAAATTAAAATTACATTAAATTATTAAGTGTTTTATTTATTTTAAATGCATATGTATTAGTTTTAATTTTGATTTAATATTTTTATTTAATATTTGTAAAATTATATGTATTTTAAAATTATTTTTACATTATTATTAATACATTTTAAAAAACGATATTTTTGATTCCGATATTTTTGTACTACGATATTATTTTTTCGATATTTTTGTACTTACCTTAATGTAGATAGGATTCCGATATTTTTGCTGTCGATATTTTTGCTCCGATATTTTTGCATGTCGATATTCTGTCTGTCGATATTATGTCAGACATTCCCACCAAACTCCCATACCTTCCCCCCACTACCCCTGGCCAACCACGCTTACACTGGTATCGAAATCCTGGTTAGGCTCTAAATGTTACTTCCAATCTCTTTGACTATGTATTTTCTTGTTCTTTTCATATTGCTCTTATATTTTTCTTTTCGTTTTTGTACTAATGTAATATTGACCCCCCAGGATATAGCGGCATGGATTGGCAAATTTAGCGGCACAAAAATGAAACTTTAGCGGCACAAAAATGGAAATTTAGCGGCATTTAGCGGCATTTTACTTTAGGTTTTTTGCAACACCAAACACAGATATCTTACTGTTTGAGTTGAATGAATGAATGAATGAAAGTGAATTTATAACAGCGCGATTGCTGCCCTGAGGCGTCCAAGCGCTAAAAAGGAACCAGTGAAGGATGAAGAGGTTGAGAATAACCCTGGGCGTAGTTCGCGGAGTCGGACTCCGCGGAGCTCCGCGAAGACGTAGTTGCACTCCGCGAACTACGCGTAGCTCCGCAAGCATGCGGAGTTGCTTGCTGGGCCCGTTCGCGCGCCGTTTTTCGTCTTCGGGAGCGCGGTGCGCGTGTTCGGGGCGTTGCCTGCATGCTCGGGATGGCTAGCGCGCTAAATTACCACAGAGGTTTGTCCCGCCTGCTTGCGTTCCCTTATTTCCTGTTCCGGGTCACAATTAACGTGGTCGCGTTGTGCAAGACATGTTCGGGAACTCATCTTCTCGTTCGCACTACAAAAGTGCGTGATCGCGCTAAATATCGCGCGAACCTACCCATGCGGTCGCGATGGGCGCAGCCATCTTGTGGATCACACACCCTGGCTATGGTTTTCGGCCTACTTTTGCATCCTGTTAAAATCTCTTTAATCCTTGTCTTTTTACCCACTTTTTCTAACTTTCTTTAGTTATTACCTATTTCTCTCTGTGCCTAGGTTTATATTTTTCATTTTATTTCTACTTTTACAACTTTTCTATTGCTTTTTACTTCCTTCTTGTTCTTTTACCTTGCTTCTTCTTTCCCCTACCTTTTTGTCTTGAACTTTTAGTTTTCTTCTACCCTCCACCCAGAACCATGGTCAAGGGCGCCAGCAGCAGCGGCGGCTCAAAGGGCAAGGCGCCAGTGCCCCAAAAAACTAGGCTGCCTTGCGGCAGAATGCGCCCCCAAGGGGTGAGGCCCCGCCAACTTTTTGGGGAGGAGGAGGTGGCTGCCCTTGTTTTTTTTATCCAGCGCCACCTCCCCTTGATGTTGGCAGCAGGTGGCAGGCCCGGCTCCGGCTACCAGCATATTGAGGAGCGTCTCCGGCGGTGGGTGAAGGTGCGCCGGGCAGTCTTCCGCTGCTCCGGTATCCGGCGTACCCACCACCAGCTGACCCACCGTTGGGCAGACATTTTGGACCGGGAGCAGGACCTGTTGGACCTGCTTGGCGTCGAGGTCGTGGGTCTTGGTGAGTGGCTACCCAAAAAGAAAAAGTGTGTGTACTATATCTCTATAGTAGTATAAGTATTGTTGTTGTATCTTTGTAAATCTTGGCTGAATAAGTAACGCAATGACTGGTGCTCCTAGTTACATTTCCGATGTATTCCGTTATTATATCTACTGTAATTGTATGACACTGGTCTATGCTGCGCTTCTTCATCTCTTCACTGACTCTTGCGTGTTCAATTTGGCGCTAGCTTTTGCTGTTTATTGGTGTGAGATTTTCTTTATTGTAGAGAACTGAAGTTAGTTAATGCTATTAATAGAGTCTTGTCCTTCCTTTGTCCGTCAGTGAAATAGCCGTTGATGGATAATTGTACGTGTTTGCAATGCATATTGTATCTTTTTTTCACGGCCTTCTCTTCTGCATGAATAATACTCCTCTGGCAATGAATGCAAAAGTTACTTTGTTCTTCTTACCTCAGCCAGGGCCGGATTTAGGCATGTTCAAGCTGTGCAACTGCACAGGGCCACCAAACGCCAGGGGCCACCCCACCAATATATATCCTTAATTTAATAATCCTCAGAGGATGGATACATATTTGCGTGGCGGCCCCTGGCAGGGATTTGGTGCCTCCGGCTCTGTTCCACTTCCAAACACCCTGACTCCCCCCTCTTCACTGGCCTCCGTGCTCCGCCCCGACCTCCTCTTCCGGGCCCCCCACCTACGCTCCCTGGCCAGGAGTCCAGGACCACCATGAGCCTATAGCTGCCCCTGCCTCAGCCCTCCATAGAACTGATGTAGTTTGTTTATTGAGTGGGTAGGGCAGCAGTAGCATTCAGTCAGTAGCAAAACAAAATATGATGCCATGAACGTACAATTTCGTGTTAGTTAGTATGCACAAAGTTAAGCTTGTCTCCTCCTTGCGATCTATGTATTTTGCTGGCAAAAAATGAAAAAGAAATGGCTACTTACATTCTTGAATCTGTGGTGTTGTTCAGGTCTTACTGCCTCTGTGTTACTTAGTAATCTGCAATCAGAATGTTTATGGAACATTTGATTTGTTTTCACCAAGTACACTAGTCAGTGAATCATGCAAGGCAGTAGTCATTTGGTAGACCAATGTTTGTTTCTTTTAATGTTGTAGCAGTGGTTTTTGAAATGCTTGCTGTCTATGTTTCACAGCACTCAATGTTTTCTCTTTCTTTATTATTTCTTACATGAACCACAGAACCCAGGGGCAAGCAGAAGGCTGGGACCGAGTCGGCGGGTGAACGTGATTGTGAACCACAGGCACAGAGCTCCTCTACTGAGGATCCTGCTGCTGTCCCTAGTAAGTCCAACAGTGTTTTCTTTTGGAACAATGATATTTCCCTAACTTTCTAACGGAGCTTTTTTTCCAACCGATTAATGACATTTCACCTAACTGTTTAGTTAAGGTATCAATCTTTTCAAAAAATCTGTGATCGAATAGCGGAAGGCACAGGGTCCACTCCTGTCTTATGCTTTTTCCTCTATAATGTCTCTTCTTTGGCAATTGACACCAACCAAGTATGCATGCAGATAATGGTCTACTATTTTGTAAGCGTTAGTAAGAATACCACTACTACTCTTGCGGGTATTCTTCTATGCAGTGACATACATAACTATGTATGCACCCCAAAATTGGATGTTGTTGTTGATAGGCAGGTTGGACCTTACTTACTTACAGTCTTACACCTCAGTCACAGAACTCAGAGGAACCCACAATTCAATGAACGACAACCTATATGGGCTCAGTCATTGGTCAATTATTCAATTACCCCTTTCCTGAACCCCAATATGAAGATGCCAAATGCTTTTTTTATTACACAATCCATAACCTAAGTAACCCCCTTTTTCTCACTCTCTCGTGTAAGTCTACAAGACAACAGACACTGAAAATATACTCCCGAGTCAATGTGGTACTTCAAAACCTTTATTTTGTTAGAAGTAACTAAGTAAGTAACATCAATGTTTTTAAGTTGTTCTGTCAAATACGTCAAGGGCAGGGCCACCAGAAGAAATCCAGAGTTAAAAAAGGCTCAATAAAAAGTATCCTACATTTGTACAGCTACCAGTGCACGATAGGGAAATGTGGGAAATGTCCGAGACCCCTCACCATTGAACGTATACTGGTTGCATATGCCTCTTGTTGGTAAGCTCTGCAAATCTTTGCTTCGTAGAAGTAAATCTTCTCATCTGCCGAAAGATAATGACAAAAGTGGTGCACGTTAGACAGTATGAAAACATTACATACATTTATTCAACTTTTTAGCTGTCATGCAAAAAAGAAGGTGTAACCTGAGGCTGTAAGGAAACTGGACTCCACAATCCACATTCAAAAAGTAAATACGGGCCTCTATTTTCCAAACTCTTCAGGTGTATGCTTTGAACTATCATGTGGCCTCAAAGGCGTCTCCTCGTACTGCGCAACAAGCTGTGAGGTAGCATGCGCAAAACTGTAGACATGTCATTGATGTACAAAGTAAACTGGTTAGGTTACATGGTTCAGTCTAACTTTCCAAGGACTAGAGTACCAGTATAGAATAGATGAGATGAGCTTGGGTACCATACCATACCAAATAAATGCTGATATGTGTAGTGTGTTACTTACTCTGCTGTACTAGGCAATGTGGACTACTAGTGATTACGTTGTACTTAACTGTTTTGCAGAACTCCGTTCTTGGTGAACAAGTACAATGGGGGCTGTGCATCCATCTAAAAAGGTGTACTTAATTACTTATTTTTATTTTTGCAGAACCGGTACCATCCACCAGTGCCGACGGGGGCAGCGGCGCTGCAACGCCGTCAGCAGAGGCGATCCCGGAGGGGAATGGAGGACCACCACAGGCACCTACAGCAGCACCGGCAGCAGCGGGGGAGGAGACAACAACGGTGGGCGATGGTAAGTTACATTCAATAGTGATCCGCATTACTTGGTGGGTGGGGAAAACTTCCTCACTGTACTCTGATATTTATAGTGAACTTGAAGTTCTACTGGACAATATATGACGCCACTGTTCTCATTACCAAGCTTAGCAAAAGCATTACCACCGGCCAGAATTGATAAAATTAGTTATACATGCCTCTTCTATGTGACTACAACTCAGCTGTGAAAGGTTGGTGGCAGACTAAAAAAGTCTTATCCACAACATTACATGACCGCGATGGATTAACATGAGATTGATTTTAACTAAAGTATGATGAAAGTTGCAAGGAAAAAGCTCTAATCATATAATATAGAAGGATACTTTGGAATCAGCAATGCAGGTGTTTGAGAGCAGTTGGATGCGTGGGTTGTTGTGGAAGCATAGAAAGTGGAAAACACAGCTGCCTGCGTGGGTGGGAGACACATCCAATATTGGTGGTTAGTGGATAGTGGATACTAGTGTTGGCAGCGGTGTTTTGGTTAAACACAAAGGCAAGGGAAGGAGGGGACCACTGGATGCATTCTGGGTCGTTGCTGGCGAAACACAAACCACCTAACGTTTGTTGGCGATATAAAGAATGATAGTCTGTAGAGTAGACATTTATTAGTACTAGCTGGCCACTGTTAATTTAATGTTAGTTTGAGACTGTCACTTTTCCCGGAAGCACAGAGTATATGATATAAAAGAACGAGATATGAAAAAGACAGGTGTTCGTATGTGACCGTTCAAGTACACCCATACTATGTTACTAGGGCAGGCATAATGCCGTGCCAAAAAGGCAGACAAATGAAGTATATAAGGCGTAGAATAGAATGTTCAAGATAGATAAAACAACATTTTAGGTACTCAACTTGCTTGCTATTGCTACTGTACTGTGCCGCCCACTATGTGTTGGATCCATTTTGCGTTCTTTATTTGCTGGGATTTTTGATTACAACAATTCTGTCTCTTTCTTTATAGTTACTCCTTCTAAACCAACCAGGAAGGAGCTGGCAGTCCGGGCCCGTCAGCGGAAACTGCAGGCCATCGTTGAGGCCTACCGCCGGCTGGTGGCTCAGGCCGAGGAGGAGGAGGAGGAGGCGGCGGCAGCAGCTGCTGCCTCTTCCAATGCCCCGGCCCCCAAGCCTGCAGGAGTACGTCGGCGTGCTCAGGCAGCCGCCCGCCGCCAGATTTTCCCTGCATCGTCCACCCCCCCACAACAACATGGCTGCCAATGTAGGTGCCGCCAGTTCCAGCGAAAAATTCTCCTCCGGGTAGCCAGGCTGGAGGCTCAAAGCAGTCAGACTAAAAAACAGATAGAGGAGCGTGTCAAGATCCTGGTGGATCAACACTTAAAAGCCCGCCGGCTATAAGATGGACCCTGTTTGCCCCTTTTTCAATCCTTTTGTTGGTGGGTGGGAATTGGGTGTTGGGTTTTTACTTTTTTTTTACATGACATTGAGCGTGGGAATTTGGTTGGGGTTAGGGGAGGCGGGTAGGGGGACAGCTTGGTGTAGGATTTATATATATTTTATTTTTGTATCATCTTTAGTTATATATATATTACATTATGTTAAAATAAACGAGACAAAGTTATTGTAAAAAGAAAACATTTGAAGTTCATTTGCGTTTCTTGTGGGGTTGGAGGGGGGAGTGTTTCACCAAAGAATGTACGTTGTGCAACCTCGCAAGGTTTAATTTGGCCATGCAGGTCGGCGGACAGTGCTTTTTAATAATAAAATATATTGCCCACATCTTTAACATGCAAACAGATAGATGCAGTAAACCCTCACCGAGTTATATTGGTAGTATTAGAAGAACGACCAGTCTGTCTTGCGTTATACCTCACTGCAAACTTATCTTACCTGTGATTGCTGATGAGATGATGATGATTTATCATGAAGTGTGGCACTGCAAGGGCTGCATTTGATTTCCAAGACAATGGCGAAGAATCTGTGGTTCAGAATCAGAACTTCTGTGATAGTAGACAGACCCTGCCAGTAGCGACAAAAAGAAAGAGACAGTCATTCGCGTGACAGACAATGTGGGGGTAGTATAAGTAAGTACAGTACATTGCATGGGTGACCCAATATTGCAACTGCTAAACTGAAACAAAACAATGGTTTTGGGGACTGGAAACAAAGTGCAAGAGAAGATAAGAAGTTCAACGTTACTTGTAGTACTCACGGCAACGTCAAACTTTTCTAAATCATAAATGCTTTACACTAGTTTAAACCCAAAAAATAAATTACGCCAATTCATTAGATGCATTCGTTGTTTGATGTTAAATGGTAAATTATTTGGCGTTATACACAGAGCTTGAGTTGGGAAGCCGCAGAAGATCCTGGCCATGCCTTGTTGACATTTCACTATTGTTGCTTTGACCACATCTGCCCCAGCAAGCGCGTGATCAAATTGTTGGTGTATATTTAATGTAAGAAACATCACACCTCAATGTAACCACGCAGCCCGGGGGAAGAGGGTTAGGGATTGTTTAATGGATGGGTACGGGGGTTTTGGGAAAGGTTTGAGAAAGAAAAACAGTACGCATGGAGATTGGAGACAACAAAAGCAAAACAATGAAGACGATGATTTATGATGTTGATCAGCTAGCTAATGATTGTAAGCAATGGACGTAAGAAAAGGACACGCTGAATATGATTCTTGGTTTCCCGCAATCCAATTGCTTGATGATGAGGATCTGTGGTAAGGATGAGAGTTGATGCTCATACTATAAAGCAGTGGGTGAACCGTGAAAGATGTCCAGCCTGAAAAAGAAAAGGCAAATACAAAAGAATGTGAATGACCTAAACAAATTGTAATACAGTGAAGATAAAAAAACAATACAAAACAAGAGGAGTAGTCGTATGAGAGGACTTTCAGACTGAGGCGGCTTGGATACAATTTGTATAAGTCTACTAGTTGCATATCATTTTTAATGTAGAAGTACAAAAAAAGACAGGAGCAAGCACACAACAACAGGCCCACGACGACACAGGTTTGGCCGTTATACAAACTGCATTTCCCTAAAAATTTCAGACCCACAGAAAGGTGAATGAAATTGAAAAAGCAACCTAGCATTTACAAAATTAATCAACAAAATCAATGCGTCATTCTCAGTCATCAATCATACCACTATTGTACTCTACCACAGCACTGTGCACAAACATGTAGTAGCCTGGGTCTACTGTGCTGTGACTCTTATTTGTATTTTATTTATTACCTTGTATTCCACTCCAAGAAACATCGTGCATCAATCAGCTCAGATCCAACCGCCGGACAGCAAAGATAAATTAAGTCCTGACTGCATCTGTAGTAGTAGGAACACAAGTGCGTAAATAATTTCTATTATTAGTAAATAACATGGAAGAATTGGCTATCACGTGAGTCTGAACTGAAGTTACTAATATACTTCAACTCCATGCACATTAGCTCAGAGTCAGCCAAAAAATACATCCCATGCAATGCATGGCATTCATTTTTATACCTGTTTTGCTCTTCTTCTCTTTCACTGTCAGAAGATTGATCACAGATGCTGCCGAGCCTTTGTAATGCGAGTCAACATCACAACAAGTTGACTTCAGTTGTGGATGCCTGCTCAAGTTTCTTTTGACACAGAAGAGTCGTCTCTGAATGCCTGCAGACAGAGGTGGTAGCCTTAACAGTAAGACTCAGCAAGGCAGTTATTATGAGTTGCAGATTTCAAATGAAATAGAGGATGGCTGTAGTCATGTACGGTTCACTTATTATGGAGGGACTGTTAGAGGCTACATTATTGTTATTGTACTATACTCCATCTACAACATCAAATGTATGGCTGCCAAGATGGAATTGTATTGACTTGAGTGGGAGTCAAGAAGATGCAGCAAGACTCTGAGGAGTGCAGTCAACATGGAACATAAATGCACAGGCGTGCAACTCCAGGAGGTAACTAAAAAAGATACAGCGAAAATAAAATGCACAGGTGTGCAACTCCAGTAGGTACATTAAAAGAATGAGTGGTGGGGATGGATTTGGTTGAGCTTTTTATTTTAAGATTAGCAGTTATGCACCAGAAAGTCATTTTTAATAAGAAAATAAATAACACAAATAAAAGAAGGGAAAAAGTCACAATTTAACAGCCTATTGGTCAGGGAAGAGGTGCTCGTCCTCAAACTCTGCGGGTCCGGACAGCAGTAGGTCATGTAACCCAGCAGTGATAAATTCTTCGGGCTCGCTTTCTTCATCCTGCTCTGATTCACGTACAGTATAGTCTGGTGGTATGAAGTGTTGATTCATTTTTATCATTGTCAGCCTCTCGACGCTTTTGGGGGAGAGACTGGTCCTTTTCGATGTCACAATGGCACCAGCAGCACTGAAAACCCGCTCAGAGGCGACACTGGCTACAGGACAAGCCAAATACTTTATCGCCAGCCTGCTCAGCACTGGCCACTGTCTCCTTCTTTCATACCAATAGACCAATGGGCTTTGCTCCATGAACACCTCTGTTGTGTCATCCAGATAGGCCTGAACCATCCGCTCAGTGTTCAATGGTGCTCGGCTTTGCTGCTCCTCTTTCCCCTTTGCAACAGCAACGGACTTACCCATTCCCTTCTGTAGAAAAAAAGCAGTTATGCTTTTGGTTGTGTCTGCTGAATCAGATCGTGCAGGTGCTGCTTTTGGTACTGTTGGTGCCTGCTGGGAAGCGGACGCACCGCTCTCATGCTGTGATGAACTTGCCAGAGTTGCCTCAGGAGGATGGCCTGGAGTACTTTGACTGTCCTGGGCTGGCACTGTCAGGCCTTTAAGTAACAGCCGTTCAGTTTCGAAATCATTAGCTTCCACAGCTATGGAACTTTTGTAATTGGCAACATCCCCATCTGAAAAAGGAATGACTGCGCTACTGCTGACAAACAATTTGTACCGTGGATCCAAGATTGTTGCAGTTATGTAATTTGGATCTGACACAATCATTTTAAGCCTTGCATTTACAGATAAGCGGTTGCGTAAGGCCTTGGCCAAGGTACATGCATCAACTTTTTCTTCGTCACCTTCGTATGCTTCACAGACCTCCTTCAGCTGTTGCTCGAGCATGTACAACAATGGGATGGCTTGGCCCATAGTACAGTCCTCCCTGCTAACTGCACGTGTGAACACCTCAAAAGGTTGTAGCATCTCTGTCAAGCATTTAATGATGTCCCACTGCCACATCTCAACGGTCAGGCTTTTAAGATTAACAGTAGGATCCACTAATCTTCTTGACATTACATAAGCATTCAGTGGTATGTACTGCTCAAAGAGACGCTCAAGCATGAAATAAGTCGAGTTCCAACGTGTTGGGACCTCCTGGATCAGTGCTTTGACTGGCAAATTATGCTCCCGCTGAATGACGCGTAGCAGCTTCCGCGCTTTGAAAGAATGGTTAAAATGCGTGCATATTCTTCTGCAGATGGTCAGTATGTTGCTGACTTGTTGTTCATGTTTCAGAAAGTCTTGCACGACTAAGTTAATGCAGTGTGCCAAACAGGGTACCCTGAAATACTGTCCATCTTTCATTGCCCTCACTACATTACTGCCATTGTCGGTGGCAACAAAACCAATCTTAAGGCCTCTTGGTTTCAGCCATTCAAAGACCTTGCTGTTAAAGTCAGACAAAATGTTGTCAGCAGTATGAGTTTTCTCCATACCAAACATGGCTACAGTTGCATGTTTGCGAGTGTCATTGAAAATCCCAGCAACATCAAGAAGGCCTGATGTTAACTTGTCTTTCACACCTGCAAAAGAGATCCAGTGTGCGGTGATGCACATGTAATCTGCTGTGGCTTCGCGACTGCTCCACATGTCGGTTGTCAGGTGGATACAATGGACAACACTCTGTTGTAAGGCTTTCCCAATCAATCCCAGCACGTCGTGGTGTAGTGCTGGAATAGCAACTCTTGCAAAATAGTAGCGACTGGGAACGTCCCATTTTGGGGCGAGTGTTGCCACTAATTGCCGAAATCCCACTCCCTCAACAAATGAAAATGGGAGAAGGTCCAGTGCCAACATTTTTGCAAGTTTCGCATTGTACAAACGTGCTGTTGGGTGGTTCCGCTCGTACTTTCCCTCCTGCCTAAACATGCCAGTAATGGTAAGCTGCTTGGTAATTCTGTCTGTTCTGCTAGACGGACCACCTTTCAACGCAGACTTTTCACTCCTTGCCCTTGGTGTCTCCGGCTGACTCTGGTGCCACTGAGAAGTTGCTGATGCTGAGGATTTGGACTGCACCACTCCAGTGCTGGCGACAGGGCTCATTGGTGTACCACTCCCAGATAGAAGGTCATCGTCTCCCTCTTCTTCCATGAGTGGACCTTGTAGTACTGTATCCTCCCCACCAACACCAGTGCTTACATCTTTTTGTAAGCTTGCAAGGTGGTTCTCCCATACAATTGTGTGTGTTTTTTTCATATGGGTCGTTGGGCCTCCAGTACCATAGTTTGTACCAATCTTACCACGACTAACATTGGTGCGACAAATGGAGCATATAGCAATGTTCTCCTGATGTGGGTGAACCGTAAAAAAATCCCAGACTGGGGAGCTAAACTTTTGTCTCCTGCCATAGGAAGAGGAGGACCCACTTCCAATCCCGGATGAACTGGAGCCTTTTGGTTGCATTTCCCTATGTGACAGTTCAGTACTAGTACTGCCACTACCTCCTTCTGTTGAGGTGGCGCTTGCGCTGGATGTCGCACGCTGCCGGGCCTTCGCTGATGCAAAAATGGGAGCTGGTGTTACTTTGGGCGCTGAGTGTGTAGGAGTTACACGTGCTACCTGCTCATCACTAATCACAGCCCTTCTAGATAGGGTGAAAATGCTGGTCTCTACATCCTCTGCACCAGGAATAACGCTTGTGATGATGACATTGTCAGTGTCAGACCCGTCTTTATCACCATCAGTATCCTGTTCACCTACATCGAACTCCGGAAGTTCAAGCCTTGACGGATCCTTCCTTTTTCCCAGCCTGGTCTTTTGATGCCTCTCCTTTGAATGCTCAGTTCTTCGTCCTGGATGATAATCCTTATCAAGGTCATCTGAAGGGATGCTATGCGAAGAACTCGATGCACTGCCACTAACCCTCCTTTCCTTTCGTAAATTTAAAGACAGTAGATCACCTCCAGAAGTGGCTTCCTCTTCTTCTTGCTCGGAATGAGGCTCTACTTCCTGAACTGCCCCGACATCGGGAGGAACAACTTCCACTATTGCGTGTGGAGACGGTGGTTGTTGTTCTTGAGGAAGTACTATAGCGTGCTGTGGTTCTTCAACAACTACTACTGTGGGATTTGGTTGTTGTTGTTGAACAACTATTGCGGGAAGTGGTTGTGGTTGTTGAACATCTACTGCTGGCGGCGGTTGGTCAGCACTTTCAGCTTGCATAGATTGTGTGCTACTTTGAGACAGCGATAAGTTAAGTTCAGGCTCAGTATCACTGCTTTGTAACACTAGGTCGGCTACCTCTTCGACCCTCATGTGCTTGGCCCTGGGTTGGTGGCTTGCCCCCGCTAATGCCGATGTGCTGGCTCCAGCTTGCACCATGGACACCGCTGCTGCAGGCGTACGTTTTGGGGGCCCAAAAAAGGTTTGGGGGTCCATACCAGCCTTAAGTGACACTTCCTTTTTCTGTACCTTCTTCTCAGCAACTTTCTTGGTGGTGGAGGACCTGGTAACTGCTCTCTTAGGACCCATCTTCTTCTGATGTCAGCAGCACACAGCAGCACTCAGTAGCACAAATTGCAGAGATGTGTGGTCAGATGAGTCACACCCCACACGTGGCGTACAATTGAAGGACGTCCGTCTGGCAGTTGAACGGGCGATGGATGAAAACAGCCAGCACCTCCTCAGTCTTTTTCTGTGCACCTACAAGCAAAGAAGACAGAAAACGTCAGTCAAACAAGCAGTAAGCCAACAACACATGAACAATTGAAAGACACACAGGGCAATGTATAAAACACAAAAAAGAAGACTAATAGTACGAGCACCACAGCTCCCAGCTAGAAATAACCAATAATAAAGTCAAGCAGGCCTATCATATACCAACATGGACAGAAAAAGGAGGTTGCCTGCTACACATGAGTCATGACAGGTTAATGCAAGGAAAATCAAAATACACCATGGCTAAGAGTTTGTAAAACTTCACGGCAAAAACACATACAAGTCATAAAATTATTCCACACACAAAAAAGTTACCTACCCCCCTGCCCAGACAACCAACTTGGAAATGCAATGGCATACACACATGCCGTAATGATGGTAATTAAATAGACCAAATAGAAACAGCTACATAAAGCAGCCCCGCTCACTAGTAACTACCACCTCTGGGAGTCTGTCCTACTATCAGATCAGACCAAAAGCAGGGAGGCCAATGATAAATGCACAAAGGAAGTACCTACAAAATGGCCGCCACCACATGGCCTGTTCAGGAAGACAAAGCTACAACCAAAGAAGTAAATAACACAAAAAATGAGGACTTTTTGGTAGCACAGGGGACACATTAAACATTTTCGAGGAACTTTTATGCAACTCGGGACATATTGTTCGCGAGAATGCAAAATCGGCGTGTTCGGCAACGCGAATCGAGTAAAAAGTCGTTATCGCGTTCCCGAGCCAGTACATTGAGTGCGCTAAAAAGACAAAAAAGGTAAGGTCGCGTTCCCACACGGCGCGACGTTACCAAAACTACCCGAGCTGTATTCCTAGGGTTACCTAATGGCAGGGAGTGCCATAATAGCTACACACAAGCAACCAAAAAACTAAAAGTACCACCATTACAAAAAAATGTGAAGCAATCCAAAGCCATACACGGTGTAATTAAAGTTACACCACAAAAATAGTTGATTAACTTGAATGCACCTATGGCTTTGAGTGGTAGTACCTACAAAAGCCTTGGATGGCTATGGCAAAAGAAGAGGACCAGGGAAGGACACAGAAAATGGCCGCCTCCATAGGGCCAGGAGGACAGGGACACCCAAAGACAACATGGAAAGGGGATGCACCCAAAATGGCCTCCACCACATGGCAAAATCAGTCACAAAGGAAGCATACACAAAATGGCCGCCACCACAAGGCCTGCCCACCAACAACAACATAGCAGAATCATCACAAAGGAAGTACACACAAAATGGCCCTCACCACTACATGAAAAGAAAGAGAGGACAGACAATAAATGCCTATGCCAAAGGGACAATGCTTTGCTTCACAAAATGAACACACCAGACACCACCCCCCAAATTGGTCACCCCAACCATAAACAAGAAATCATTACATAGAGGACAGAAAGGAACTGGGAGTGGGCCATGCTCCAGGAAGACAAAGCTACAACCAAAGAAGTAAATAACACAAAAAATGAGGACTTTTTGGTAGCACAGGGGACACATTAAACATTTTCGAGGAACTTTTATGCAACTCGGGACATATTGTTCGCGAGAATGCAAAATCGGCGTGTTCGGCAACGCGAATCGAGTAAAAAGTCGTTATCGCGTTCCCGAGCCAGTACATTGAGCGCGCGAAAAAGACAAAAAAGGTAAGGTCGCGTTCCCACACGGCGCGACGTTACCAAAACTACCCGAGCTGTATTCCTAGGGTTACCTAATGGCAGGGAGTGCCATAATAGCTACACACAAGCAACCAAAAAACTAAAAGTACCACCATTACAAAAAAATGTGAAGCAATCCAAAGCCATACACGGTGTAATTAAAGTTACACCACAAAAATAGTTGATTAACTTGAATGCACCTATGGCTTTGAGTGGTAGTACCTACAAAAGCCTTGGATGGCTATGGCAAAAGAAGAGGACCAGGGAAGGACACAGAAAATGGCCGCCTCCATAGGGCCAGGAGGACAGGGACACCCAAAGACAACATGGAAAGGGGATGCACCCAAAATGGCCTCCACCACATGGCAAAATCAGTCACAAAGGAAGCATACACAAAATGGCCGCCACCACAAGGCCTGCCCACCAACAACAACATAGCAGAATCATCACAAAGGAAGTACACACAAAATGGCCCTCACCACTACATGAAAAGAAAGAGAGGACAGACAATAAATGCCTATGCCAAAGGGACAATGCTTTGCTTCACAAAATGAACACACCAGACACCACCCCCCAAATTGGTCACCCCAACCATAAACAAGAAATCATTACATAGAGGACAGAAAGGAACTGGGAGTGGGCCATGCTCCAGGAAGACAAAGCTACAACCAAAGAAGTAAATAACACAAAAAATGAGGACTTTTTGGTAGCACAGGGGACACATTAAACATTTTCGAGGAACTTTTATGCAACTCGGGACATATTGTTCGCGAGAATGCAAAATCGGCGTGTTCGGCAACGCGAATCGAGTAAAAAGTCGTTATCGCGTTCCCGAGCCAGTACATTGAGCGCGCGAAAAAGACAAAAAAGGTAAGGTCGCGTTCCCACACGGCGCGACGTTACCAAAACTACCCGAGCTGTATTCCTAGGGTTACCTAATGGCAGAAATTGACAGACACCCGAAACCTGACATACCCCACACATAAACATAAGATTTTCTAAATCAATCCAGTCCATCCATGATTTCCTAATTAGAGGTACACCAGAAAAACAGTTGATTACCTTTCATGACCCTATGACTAGTACCTCTGGCCTACTGGAAGAGTAGGCCACAAGTTTGGAGGCCTATGGCAAGACCAAAGTGGCTGGGAAACATAAAATGGCCGCCAACAACACATGGCCAGGCCAACCACAGAAAGTTATTACAATGAACTCAAACATGCCTACACACTAACTACATGGAGTACTAGGGTCAGCTATTGGCTTAAAAAAATAAAAAAACTTTTTCATTACACAAACAGAAATTCCACAGCAGACATTGCTATTGCATAATGATGACCATAATCCAATGCCAGCCATGATGTTTGTTTACAAACTTGAATAAAAATTTAAACACAGAATTATGATTTTACCCATGGGTACCTCTCTATGTAGCCTGGATGAAATTTAAAAAGAAATACAAGTTGGGACCTCATAAAAGTAGGCACCCATCAATAATTTAAATCAAGGAATGAATAATGTAGTTAAAACATTTTAAATCAAACAAACACAAGTCTACAACATCATACTCACTCATACATTACTGAACTTACTTGAAAAAGAGAATTCAAAATCCAAAAGTCCTCAGTAAGATTCAAAAAAAGCAGTAATGCAGCCAACACACACAGAAAGTGATCCTGCCAGCTCAAAATCCAAATGAAAGTGACCACCTCATGGACAAAGCACTGGGAGGAGCCTGGTGGACAGGAACAGGAAGTTGTAAACTCCAGAGCCCTTCCTCCTTAATATTCAAAAATACAGTAGAAACAGAAAGAGGACTCCTTCCCCCCAAAAAATACATCCAAAGGTACAACTTTGAGGGGTTTCTCACTTGTTTGCTAACCAAAATGGTAATTTATTATTATGGTTTAACTTTTAACATGCTCGCGAGTTATTCTGTGCAAGATTGCAGGTTCTGCGTGTTCGGCAACTCGATCTTACCAACAAACATACTCGCGCGTCCTTATGGCTTTATCGCGCTTCCAATGACGTTATCGCGTTCGCACAGCTGCACGGAAGGGTTTACAAACATGGTGGCCGACGCGACCGGGAAAAAGCGAACGCAGAACCAAGGTAAGCCATTGCCGCGCACGCGATAATGTTATTTAGCGCGCGACAATGTTATTTAGCGCGCGACAACTACGCTCCGCACCGGATAGCGGAGTTATCGGCAGCTACGCGAACTCCGCGGAACGCGGAGTTGCCAAAACTCCGCAAACTCCGCAAACGGAGCGTAGTGCTTCGCCCAGGGTTAGTTGAGAACCAGAAGAAGAGGGAAAAAACTGAGTTAAGTTAAACAGAATTGAATAGGTGTGTTTTTAATTGTTTACGGAAGGAAGCGAGATCAGGATTGGATCTCAGGTGAAACGGGAGGGAGTTCCAGATCTTAGCGGCGTTGAAGGCGTACGTCCTTCCGCCAGTTCTAGACCTTTTGACTCTGGGGACTGCTGCCATGAAGGCCTGACTAGAGCGCAGATTTCTACCTGGGTGATACTGGCTTACTAGATCACGGGGGATTGGAGGACCCGAATCCCAGAAAGCCTGGTGGGCAATACACATTGCTTTAAAAAAGACTCTCTTACGCACTGGGAGCCTGTGAAGATTGGTCAGAGCCGCCTTTACTGACAATCTGCGAGGAATCTGCAGCAGAGTACGCGCGGCACAGTTTTGTACCAGCTGTAGTCTCTTTAAGGTGTACTCTGGTGCACCCAGATATAGGACGTTGTTAGAGTCCAGCCGTGATTGTATCAGGCCCTGTATGGCTATCTGCTTTTCCTCCATTGGGAGCAAAGGAAGAACTTCTTCAGTGTCCTGAGTATTCCAAAGCAGGTGGCTGAAAGCTTTGTGGCCTGGGTGTTGAGTGAGAGACTCCTGTCCAGCCATACCCCTAGGCTTTTGATGTTATCCTTCGGGGCTGGGGGGGGACCTAGACAGGGGGGCCACAATGAGTTGAAAAATGTTGGGTCGGCAGGGCCCAGTAGCATGAGCTCCGTTTTGTCACCATTAAGTTTTAATGATGACTGAGTCATCCAGGTCTTCACCTCCTCCAGACATTTGGTAAGTCCCACTGATCGTGATTGAAGAGCCTCCTGCACTAATGAGACCACCAGCTGGGTATCGTCCGCATAGGATATGATCTTGACTCCATACGGACGAACTACCTCAGCCAGTGGCCTCATATAGATGTTGAAAAGCGCGGGGCTTAATGAGGAGCCCTGCGGGACTCCGCACTTCAGGGGAATGCTAGAAGACACTGTCTGTCCATCAAACACTTGGAATGACCTGTTGCTCAAAAAGGATTTTAACCAGAGCCAGGCCTTGTCCACAATGCCGACATTCGAAAGACGGTTCAGTAAGGTGGCATGACTGACCGTGTCGAATGCCGCACTGAGATCAAGGAGGATCACTGCCACTGATCCTCCCTGATCAAGGATTTTCCTGGACTCCTCGATGACCATTAGGAGGGCGGATTCTGTCCCATGCTTAGGCCTGAACCCTGTCTGGGTGGTGTCTAGCAGCTGGTTATCCTCAAGGAAGCTGGCCAGCTGGAGATTGACATACCTCTCCACGATCTTACTCACCCAGGGAAGCAGGGAAATCGGACGATAGTTCCCAAAATCCGATGGTTCCAGATTGGGCTTTTTTATCAGCGCTCGGACCATCGCCCGTTTCCAAGCAGAAGGGACAATGCCCAAGGCAATGGAGGCATTTAGCAGGTTCCTAATGATCGGTAGGACAGTCTGAAAGACCAGCATCATGGCCTCAGGGGGTGCCGGATCAGACGGAGATCCGGATTTTACTTTCCGAGCCATGGACTCCAATACTTCGAGATCCATGCAAGGAAAGTGACTGAGCAGAGGTGGAGGGGCTGAAGCGGAGTCTAAGGTCTTGATTTTATCCTGAATTAGCGGAGGGGTGGGAGTGAGAGTGCAGGGAAAGGAGGCATATATTTTATTTACTTTTGCTGAAAAAAATTCAGCCAAGTCATTGCACTGGGAAACAGACTTTTCCTTCAAAGCAATTGGCGACGGGAGTTTTGTAAGTTTTTGCTGGGTGTGAAAAATTTCTCT
The DNA here is from genome assembly GCF_964263255.1 of Lissotriton vulgaris. Lineage (NCBI taxonomy): Eukaryota > Metazoa > Chordata > Amphibia > Caudata > Salamandridae > Lissotriton > Lissotriton vulgaris. The sequence continues at coordinate 22,121 of NW_028252978.1, forward strand.
AGGTTTGGATTTTGCAGCTAAGATCTTGTCAGAGAAGTACACTGCTTGGGCGGCTTTTAGTTCCCTTTTATATGCTTTTATCTCCTCTCGATATCGAGTCTTTTCCGCCATAGAGTAGTCTAAGCGCCATTTCCTTTCGATTTGCCGGCATTGGCGCTTTTTGTTCCTAAGTGCCTCCGAAAACCAAAGTGCTGTTTTATGGAGGCGTTTTACCGTTGATTTCTTGAGGGGGAGGATGGATTCGAGAGAGTGCAGGATCCAGTTTTCATAGGCCTGGTTGGCCAAACATGGATCCTCGTTGTTAGGGGGAGGTTCTTTCATAAGTAAGTTTTTCCATTCCTCTGTAGGTATCCGTGCCCAGGAGTTATTTGACAACATGGAGCTATGTACATTTTGTTTATTTACAATTCAGCCCATTTGTTTTAGTTAAAAGTCATGTTAATCTTGGCCATGTACGTTCAGTTCTTCTGAGCCCCCACAGGTTTCAGACTAGGCATGCTGGAGGCAGAGACAGGTCTCGGGGCGAGTGGGACGGGTATGCTCAGACGTGAGTCCCGTGCTCTCCATGCCACTGGAATCAAGCTATCCAGGCTGATGAGGGCTGAAAGCCCGAAACCTGTCCTTGGCTGCTTGTTTCCAGTCCAGGGAGGACTTGGCTTGGCAGTTCGGGCTGGACTGTACCCATGGGGCACAGGGTCAAGACTGATTTGCATATGGCTGGGTTCAAACTGGAATGGCATGGTGAGCAAAAAAACGATGGATTTTGGCCCAGATATCTGTATTGGGGTGAATGTATGACATTGTTCTGCATTCTGTCCATCACCAGTTGTTTTTACAATCCACAATGTTTTAAGGCAAAGGTCATGCAAGAGCTGCTATATTTTCTAAGGAATGATTTTTAAAACGTTTATTCAATTGTTTATTGTTATGTAATTCTATGATTTTCAGTGATAAATTGAATAAAGTTACTTTGACTAACGTTTACTGACTAACCTTCTCATAATTTGTTGGAGGTAGCAGCCCAGCTACCACCTCTACTCTCTGTTCCTCGTCCCACCAGAAAACAGAGCAGGAAAAGCAGGGGGACGCTAAGCCATTTAAAGTTCCCCGCTGAGCGTGGATGGGGGTTATAGTTGTCATTTTCTGTTCTGCTTCCTGTTCTTTGCCAATGGTACATTCCTCATGAAATTATGACAGGGACGAGGATGAGGGTCATATAGGTACTGGCTGGATGGATGCATTTACAGACCTGCCAACTTGAAAATAAAATTTGTATTAGGATGAGGGAGCGTGGCTTTGGAGAGTGAGGGACTTTAAGCTCAACTTTGAGGCCTGTTTGCCCCCATTGACCTTCTTCCCCCCACGGAAAAAAAACAAAACAAAAAGGTTGCTGGGCCTGCAGGTAATGTCCTTGGGTGTTTTCACATCTCTTGATGGACATCATCTGTTTACAGCCTCCAAAGAAGAGCTGAAAATCCGGATTCTTCAGAGGTTTCAGCGCCTCTTGCCTGCCACCATGTGATTCCGACTTCATACCGGGTGACCGTGCAAAGAGAGCCGAAATCGTGTCACACACAGTCACGCCGTGTGAGCTGGCAGGTCTGCATTTATAGTCAAATATCGAGAAGTTTAGGCTGTGATCGTAAGCATAAGTAACCTCATGATCATGACAACGTGAGAGATTAAACGGGTAAATAACGCAAACATCAAAAAGTATATTCTGCAAATGTCTTCTGATGGTCACCCTAAAAGTTTGTCGCACACTATTATCTACAAAAGCAAGTGCTCACAGGTAAACCAAATTCCGTCTTGCAAAAGTAAGGGGTGTTCAGTCGGGACTTCACTTGATACCAACCATCAAGATCAACACTGCTCAGCCTGAGGTGTAAGCAAGTCTGTTTGAGTATTTTTGGGGTGGACGGCGAGTGTGACTATCGTGTAATAAAAGTATTGTTCTGCCTTTCTTTTAAACAAACCCATGAATGGTTATTCTCCCATTGACCTTAGTGCAGCTAAATGTCTTTCTCACACGAGGTTCTGTAAAATTTTCCAGTAAAACGTGCGTTAAGCTGGTCCGGGTTTTGGGGGGACTGGACGCTTTCCCTCACGCCTCGCCCATTTTTCCACATGCCGTGCCGAGTTTTATTTTGCCCTTGATAAAGGAAAGGGTGTCACTGCTCTCGGCGCAGGAGGGTTGAGAGGTATGGTAAACAGCTGTTCTGAAGTAATTTCCGACCCACAGAAATACTAAAAATAAAAGATTAATGTCCCCCGAAGGCCGCCGCACACGGGGGATGCGGCGGGCCTCGGGGGACATTAATCTTTTAGTATTTCTGTGGGTCGGAAATGACTTCCGAACAGCTTCTTGTTCCCTGCTAACGGGATCCTGGCAGGGACGGACGTACCTCCTGTCTGTGTTCGCCGGCCGGCTGTTCTCCTGCTCCGAGTCCGCTTCCCTGGAGAAGAGGAAGAGTCTTCGTGTGTGTGTCGCTGCCGCTTCTTGCTGGTTTTCTCCCTCTCTCGGCCGCCGTCCTCGACCTCCTCTCGCTCCTTCTCTCGCCGCGAAATCCTGGGGAATGGAAAATGGGCGCGAATGGGGCTGGATTTTAAGGCGGAAACGGGCGGAAAATGGCGGAGACGGCGGAAACAGCAAATTTCGCGGACTCTTGCCCAAATATCACGCCATTTCAACGATTTCGTGATTTTTTTGCTAATCGCGAAATCGCGATAAGCTGGAGGGTCTGTATTGTGCGCTCACTTCCATATT
>NW_028252979.1:0-63000 GCF_964263255.1 Lissotriton vulgaris
TAAAAAGTGGTTATTCAACAAGAGGCACGATCCATTTGACATTTTGAATCATTTTTGGTACAGACCGAAAAATTCATTTTCTGATGAAAAACGATGACTCCGGACCTGTCGAACGTCCCCAAAATGGTCCATATCGATGAAATTTTAACATTTAATCTTTTGACTCCAAACGACTGTTGGATGTGAATTATGACTTTTTCAACTAAAATAAGTGTGTTTAAAGTCATTTATGTGCCTGAAATTGGTCAAAATTGAAGATTTTGAGTAAGCAAAACTCTGTAAAAATGGCAATTTTGGTCACTCTGAGGGGTTCAAAAGTGGTTATTCAACATGAGCCACGATCCATTTGACATTTTGAATTATTTTTGGTACAGTCCGAAAAATTCATTTTCTGATGAAAAACGATGACTCCGGACCTGTCGAACGTCACCAAAATGGTCCATATCGATGAAATTTTAACATTTAATCTTTTGACTCCAAACGACTGTTGGATGTGAATTATGAGTTTTTCAACTAAAATAAGTGTGTTTAAAGTCATTTATGTGCCTGAAATTGGTCAAAATTGAAGCTTTTGAGTAAGCAAAACTCTGTAAAAATGGCAATTTTGGTCACTCTGAGGGGTTAAAAAGTGGTTATTCAACATGAGGCACGATCCATTTGACATTTTGAATCATTTTTGGTACAGTCCGAAAAATTCATTTTCTGATGAAAAACAATGACTCCGGACCTGTCGAACGTCCCCAAAATGGTCCATATCGATGAAATTTTAACATTTAATCTTTTGACTCCAAACGACTGTTGGATGTGAATTATGACTTTTTCAACTAAAATAAGTGTGTTTAAAGTCATTTATGTGCCTGAAATTGGTCAAAATTGAAGCTTTTGAGTAAGCAAAACTCTGTAAAAATGGCAATTTTGGTCACTCTGAGGGGTTAAAAAGTGGTTATTCAACATGAGGCACGATCCATTTGACATTTTGAATCATTTTTGGTACAGTCCGAAAAATTCATTTTCTGATGAAAAACGATGACACCGGACCTGTCGAACGTCCCCAAAATGGTCCATATCGATGAAATTTTAACATTTAATCTTTTGACTCCAAACGACTGTTGGATGTGAATTATGACTTTTTCAACTAAAATAAGTGTGTTTAAAGTCATTTATGTGCCTGAAATTGGTCAAAATTGAAGATTTTGAGTAAGCAAAACTCTGTAAAAATGGCAATTTTGGACACTCTGAGGGGTTCAAAAGTGGTTATTCAACATGAGGCACGATCTATTTGACATTTTGAATCATTTTTGGTACAGTCCAAAAAATTCATTTTCTGATGAAAAACGATGACTCCGGACCTGTCGAACGTCCCCAAAATGGTCCATATCGATGAAATTTTAACATTTAATCTTTTGACTCCAATCGACTGTTGGATGTGAATTATGACTTTTTCAACTAAAATAAGTGTGTTTAAAGTCATTTATGTGCCTGAAATTGGTCAAAATTGAAGCTTTTGAGTAAGCAAAACTCTGTAAAAATGGCAATTTTGGTCACTCTGAGGGGTTCAAAAGTGGTTATTCAACATGAGCCACGATCCATTTGACATTTTGAATTATTTTTGGTACAGTCCGAAAAATTCATTTTCTGATGAAAAACGATGACTCCGGACCTGTTGAACGTCTCCAAAATGGTCCATATCGATGAAATTTTAACATTTAATCTTTTGACCCCAAACGACTGTTGGATGTGAATTATGACTTTTTCAACTAAAATAAGTGTGTTTAAAGTCATTTATGTGCCTTAAATTGGTCAAAATTGAAGCTTTTGAGTAAGCAAAACTCTGTAAAAATGGCAATTTTGGTCACTCTGAGGGGTTAAAAAGTGGTTATTCAACAAGAGGCACGATCCATTTGACATTTTGAATCATTTTTGGTACAGTCCGAAAAATTCATTTTCTGATGAAAAATGATGACTCCGGACCTGTCGAACGTCCCCAAAATGGTCCATATCGATGAAATTTTAACATTTAATCTTTTGACTCCAAACGACTGTTGGATGTGAATTATGACTTTTTCAACTAAAATAAGTGTGTTTAAAGTCATTTATGTGCCTGAAATTGGTCAAAATTGAAGCTTTTGAGTAAGCAAAACTCTGTAAAAATGGCAATTTTGGACACTCTGAGGGGTTCAAAAGTGGTTATTCAACATGAGGCACGATCTATTTGACATTTTGAATCATTTTTGGTACAGTCCAAAAAATTCATTTTCTGATGAAAAACGATGACTCCGGACCTGTCGAACGTCCCCAAAATGGTCCATATCGATGAAATTTTAACATTTAATCTTTTGACTCCAATCGACTGTTGGATGTGAATTATGACTTTTTCAACTAAAATAAGTGTGTTTAAAGTCATTTATGTGCCTGAAATTGGTCAAAATTGAAGCTTTTGAGTAAGCAAAACTCTGTAAAAATGGCAATTTTGGTCACTCTGAGGGGTTAAAAAGTGGTTATTCAACATGAGGCACGATCCATTTGACATTTTGAATCATTTTTGGTACAGTCCGAAAAATTCATTTTCTGATGAAAAACAATGACTCCGGACCTGTCGAACGTCCCCAAAATGGTCCATATCGATGACATTTTAACATTTAATCTTTTGACTCCAAACGACTGTTGGATGTGAATTATGACTTTTTCAACTAAAATAAGTGTGTTTAAAGTCATTTATGTGCCTGAAATTGGTCAAAATTGAAGCTTTTGAGTAAGCAAAACTCTGTAAAAATGGCAATTTTGGTCACTCTGAGGGGTTCAAAAGTGGTTATTCAACATGAGCCACGATCCATTTGACATTTTGAATTATTTTTGGTACAGTCCGAAAAATTCATTTTCTGATGAAAAACGATGACTCCGGACCTGTTGAACGTCTCCAAAATGGTCCATATCGATGAAATTTTAACATTTAATCTTTTGACCCCAAACGACTGTTGGATGTGAATTATGACTTTTTCAACTAAAATAAGTGTGTTTAAAGTCATTTATGTGCCATGAATTGGTCAAAATTGAAGCTTTTGAGTAAGCAAAACTCTGTAAAAATGGCAATTTTGGTCACTCTGAGGGGTTAAAAAGTGGTTATTCAACAAGAGGCACGATCCATTTGACATTTTGAATCATTTTTGGTACAGTCCGAAAAATTCATTTTCTGATGAAAAATGATGACTCCGGACCTGTCGAACGTCCCCAAAATGGTCCATATTGATGAAATTTTAACATTTAATCTTTTGACTCCAAACGACTGTTGGATGTGAATTATGACTTTTTCAACTAAAATAAGTGTGTTTAAAGTCATTTATGTGCCTGAAATTGGTCAAAATTGAAGCTTTTGAGTAAGCAAAACTCAGTAAAAATGGCAATTTTGGTCACTCTGAGGGGTTAAAAAGTGGTTATTCAACATGAGGCACGATCCATTTGACATTTTGAATCATTTTTGGTACAGTCCGAAAAATTCATTTTCTGATGAAAAACGATGACTCCGGACCTGTCGAACGTCCCCAAAATGGTCCATATCGATGAAATTTTAACATTTAATCTTTTGACTCCAAACGACTGTTGGATGTGAATTATGACTTTTTCAACTAAAATAAGTGTGTTTAAAGTCATTTATGTGCCTGAAATTGGTCAAAATTGAAGCTTTTGAGTAAGCAAAACTCTGTAAAAATGGCAATTTTTGTCACTCTGAGGGGTTCAAAAGTGGTTATTCAACATGAGCCACGATCCATTTGACATTTTGAATTATTTTTGGTACAGTCCGAAAAATTCATTTTCTGATGAAAAACGATGACTCCGGACCTGTCGAACGTCACCAAAATGGTCCATATCGATGAAATTTTAACATTTAATCTTTTGACTCCAAACGACTGTTGGATGTGAATTATGACTTTTTCAACTAAAATAAGTGTGTTTAAAGTCATTTATGTGCCTGAAATTGGTCAAAATTGAAGCTTTTGAGTAAGCAAAACTCTGTAAAAATGGCAATTTTGGTCACTCTGAGGGGTTAAAAAGTGGTTATTCAACATGAGGCACGATCCATTTGACATTTTGAATCATTTTTGGTACAGTCCGAAAAATTCATTTTCTGATGAAAAACGATGACACCGGACCTGTCGAACGTCCCCAAAATGGTCCATATCGATGAAATTTTAACATTTAATCTTTTGACTCCAAACGACTGTTGGATGTGAATTATGACTTTTTCAACTAAAATAAGTGTGTTTAAAGTCATTTATGTGCCTGAAATTGGTCAAAATTGAAGATTTTGAGTAAGCAAAACTCTGTAAAAATGGCAATTTTGGACACTCTGAGGGGTTCAAAAGTGGTTATTCAACATGAGGCACGATCTATTTGACATTTTGAATCATTTTTGGTACAGTCCAAAAAATTCATTTTCTGATGAAAAACGATGACTCCGGACCTGTCGAACGTCCCCAAAATGGTCCATATCGATGAAATTTTAACATTTAATCTTTTGACTCCAATCGACTGTTGGATGTGAATTATGACTTTTTCAACTAAAATAAGTGTGTTTAAAGTCATTTATGTGCCTGAAATTGGTCAAAATTGAAGCTTTTGAGTAAGCAAAACTCTGTAAAAATGGCAATTTTGGTCACTCTGAGGGGTTAAAAAGTGGTTATTCAACATGAGGCACGATCCATTTGACATTTTGAATCATTTTTGGTACAGTCCGAAAAATTCATTTTCTGATGAAAAACAATGACTCCGGACCTGTCGAACGTCCCCAAAATGGTCCATATCGATGAAATTTTAACATTTAATCTTTTGACTCCAAACGACTGTTGGATGTGAATTATGACTTTTTCAACTAAAATAAGTGTGTTTAAAGTCATTTATGTGCCTGAAATTGGTCAAAATTGAAGCTTTTGAGTAAGCAAAACTCTGTAAAAATGGCAATTTTGGTCACTCTGAGGGGTTCAAAAGTGGTTATTCAACATGAGCCACGATCCATTTGACATTTTGAATTATTTTTGGTACAGTCCGAAAAATTCATTTTCTGATGAAAAACGATGACTCCAGACCTGTTGAACGTCTCCAAAATGGTCCATATCGATGAAATTTTAACATTTAATCTTTTGACCCCAAACGACTGTTGGATGTGAATTATGACTTTTTCAACTAAAATAAGTGTGTTTAAAGTCATTTATGTGCCATGAATTGGTCAAAATTGAAGCTTTTGAGTAAGCAAAACTCTGTAAAAATGGCAATTTTGGTCACTCTGAGGGGTTAAAAAGTGGTTATTCAACAAGAGGCACGATCCATTTGACATTTTGAATCATTTTTGGTACAGTCCGAAAAATTCATTTTCTGATGAAAAATGATGACTCCGGACCTGTCGAACGTCCCCAAAATGGTCCATATCGATGAAATTTTAACATTTAATCTTTTGACTCCAAACGACTGTTGGATGTGAATTATGACTTTTTCAACTAAAATAAGTGTGTTTAAAGTCATTTATGTGCCTGAAATTGGTCAAAATTGAAGCTTTTGAGTAAGCAAAACTCTGTAAAAATGGCAATTTTGGACACTCTGAGGGGTTCAAAAGTGGTTATTCAACATGAGGCACGATCTATTTGACATTTTGAATCATTTTTGGTACAGTCCAAAAAATTCATTTTCTGATGAAAAACGATGACTCCGGACCTGTCGAACGTCCCCAAAATGGTCCATATCGATGAAATTTTAACATTTAATCTTTTGACTCCAATCGACTGTTGGATGTGAATTATGACTTTTTCAACTAAAATAAGTGTGTTTAAAGTCATTTATGTGCCTGAAATTGGTCAAAATTGAAGCTTTTGAGTAAGCAAAACTCTGTAAAAATGGCAATTTTGGTCACTCTGAGGGGTTAAAAAGTGGTTATTCAACATGAGGCACGATCCATTTGACATTTTGAATCATTTTTGGTACAGTCCGAAAAATTCATTTTCTGATGAAAAACAATGACTCCGGACCTGTCGAACGTCCCCAAAATGGTCCATATCGATGAAATTTTAACATTTAATCTTTTGACTCCAAACGACTGTTGGATGTGAATTATGACTTTTTCAACTAAAATAAGTGTGTTTAAAGTCATTTATGTGCCTGAAATTGGTCAAAATTGAAGCTTTTGAGTAAGCAAAACTCTGTAAAAATGGCAATTTTGGTCACTCTGAGGGGTTCAAAAGTGGTTATTCAACATGAGCCACGATCCATTTGACATTTTGAATTATTTTTGGTACAGTCCGAAAAATTCATTTTCTGATGAAAAACGATGACTCCGGACCTGTTGAACGTCTCCAAAATGGTCCATATCGATGAAATTTTAACATTTAATCTTTTGACCCCAAACGACTGTTGGATGTGAATTATGACTTTTTCAACTAAAATAAGTGTGTTTAAAGTCATTTATGTGCCTTAAATTGGTCAAAATTGAAGCTTTTGAGTAAGCAAAACTCTGTAAAAATGGCAATTTTGGTCACTCTGAGGGGTTAAAAAGTGGTTATTCAACAAGAGGCACGATCCATTTGACATTTTGAATCATTTTTGGTACAGTCCGAAAAATTCATTTTCTGATGAAAAATGATGACTCCGGACCTGTCGAACGTCCCCAAAATGGTCCATATTGATGAAATTTTAACATTTAATCTTTTGACTCCAAACGACTGTTGGATGTGAATTATGACTTTTTCAACTAAAATAAGTGTGTTTATAGTCATTTATGTGCCTGAAATTGGTCAAAATTGAAGCTTTTGAGTAAGCAAAACTCAGTAAAAATGGCAATTTTGGTCACTCTGAGGGGTTAAAAAGTGGTTATTCAACATGAGGCACGATCCATTTGACATTTTGAATCATTTTTGGTACAGTCCAAAAAATTCATTTTCTGATGAAAAACGATGACTCCGGACCTGTCGAACGTCCCCAAAATGGTCCATATCGATGAAATTTTAACATTTAATCTTTTGACTCCAATCGACTGTTGGATGTGAATTATGACTTTTTCAACTAAAATAAGTGTGTTTAAAGTCATTTATGTGCCTGAAATTGGTCAAAATTGAAGCTTTTGAGTAAGCAAAACTCTGTAAAAATGGCAATTTTGGTCACTCTGAGGGGTTAAAAAGTGGTTATTCAACATGAGGCACGATCCATTTGACATTTTGAATCATTTTTGGTACAGTCCGAAAAATTCATTTTCTGATGAAAAACAATGACTCCGGACCTGTCGAACGTCCCCAAAATGGTCCATATCGATGAAATTTTAACATTTAATCTTTTGACTCCAAACGACTGTTGGATGTGAATTATGACTTTTTCAACTAAAATAAGTGTGTTTAAAGTCATTTATGTGCCTGAAATTGGTCAAAATTGAAGCTTTTGAGTAAGCAAAACTCTGTAAAAATGGCAATTTTGGTCACTCTGAGGGGTTCAAAAGTGGTTATTCAACATGAGCCACGATCCATTTGACATTTTGAATTATTTTTGGTACAGTCCGAAAAATTCATTTTCTGATGAAAAACGATGACTCCGGACCTGTTGAACGTCTCCAAAATGGTCCATATCGATGAAATTTTAACATTTAATCTTTTGACCCCAAACGACTGTTGGATGTGAATTATGACTTTTTCAACTAAAATAAGTGTGTTTAAAGTCATTTATGTGCCTTAAATTGGTCAAAATTGAAGCTTTTGAGTAAGCAAAACTCTGTAAAAATGGCAATTTTGGTCACTCTGAGGGGTTAAAAAGTGGTTATTCAACAAGAGGCACGATCCATTTGACATTTTGAATCATTTTTGGTACAGTCCGAAAAATTCATTTTCTGATGAAAAATGATGACTCCGGACCTGTCGAACGTCCCCAAAATGGTCCATATTGATGAAATTTTAACATTTAATCTTTTGACTCCAAACGACTGTTGGATGTGAATTATGACTTTTTCAACTAAAATAAGTGTGTTTAAAGTCATTTATGTGCCTGAAATTGGTCAAAATTGAAGCTTTTGAGTAAGCAAAACTCAGTAAAAATGGCAATTTTGGTCACTCTGAGGGGTTAAAAAGTGTATATTCAACATGAGGCACGATCCATTTGACATTTTGAATCATTTTTGGTACAGTCCGAAAAATTCATTTTCTGATGAAAAACGATGACTCCGGACCTGTCGAACGTCCCCAAAATGGTCCATATCGATGAAATTTTAACATTTAATCTTTTGACTCCAAACGACTGTTGGATGTGAATTATGACTTTTTCAACTAAAATAAGTGTGTTTAAAGTCATTTATGTGCCTGAAATTGGTCAAAATTGAAGCTTTTGAGTAAGCCAAACTCTGTAAAAATGGCAATTTTGGTCACTCTGAGGGGTTAAAAAGTGGTTATTCAACATGAGGCACGATCCATTTGACATTTTGAATCATTTTTGGTACAGTCCGAAAAATTCATTTTCTGATGAAAAACGATGACACCGGACCTGTCGAACGTCCCCAAAATGGTCCATATCGATGAAATTTTAACATTTAATCTTTTGACTCCAAACGACTGTTGGATGTGAATTATGACTTTTTCAACTAAAATAAGTGTGTTTAAAGTCATTTATGTGCCTGAAATTGGTCAAAATTGAAGATTTTGAGTAAGCAAAACTCTGTAAAAATGGCAATTTTGGTCACTCTGAGGGGTTCAAAAGTGGTTATTCAACATGAGGCACGATCTATTTGACATTTTGAATCATTTTTGGTACAGTCCAAAAAATTCATTTTCTGATGAAAAACGATGACTCCGGACCTGTCGAACGCCCCCAAAATGGTCCATATCGATGAAATTTTAACATTTAATCTTTTGACTCCAATCGACTGTTGGATGTGAATTATGACTTTTTCAACTAAAATAAGTGTGTTTAAAGTCATTTATGTGCCTGAAATTGGTCAAAATTGAAGCTTTTGAGTAAGCAAAACTCTGTAAAAATGGCAATTTTGGTCACTCTGAGGGGTTAAAAAGTGGTTATTCAACATGAGGCACGATCCATATGACATTTTGAATCATTTTTGGTACAGTCCGAAAAATTCATTTTCTGATGAAAAACGATGACTCCGGACCTGTCGAACGTCCCCAAAATGGTCCATATCGATGAAATTTTAACATTTAATCTTTTGACTACAAACGACTGTTGGATGTGAATTATGACTTTTTCAACTAAAATAAGTGTGTTTAAAGTCATTTATGTGCCTGAAATTGGTCAAAATTGAAGATTTTGAGTAAGCAAAACTCTGTAAAAATGGCAATTTTGGTCACTCTGAGGGGTTCAAAAGTGGTTATTCAACATGAGGCACGATCTATTTGACATTTTGAATCATTTTTGGTACAGTCCAAAAAATTCATTTTCTGATGAAAAACGATGACTCCGGACCTGTCGAACGTCCCCAAAATGGTCCATATCGATGAAATTTTAACATTTAATCTTTTGACTCCAATCGACTGTTGGATGTGAATTATGACTTTTTCAACTAAAATAAGTGTGTTTAAAGTCATTTATGTGCCTGAAATTGGTCAAAATTGAAGCTTTTGAGTAAGCAAAACTCTGTAAAAATGGCAATTTTGGTCACTCTGAGGGGTTAAAAAGTGGTTATTCAACATGAGGCACGATCCATTTGACATTTTGAAATATTTTTGGTACAGTCCGAAAAATTCATTTTCTGATGAAAAACAATGCCTCCGGACCTGTCGAACGTCCCCAAAATGGTCCATATCGATGAAATTTTAACATTTAATCTTTTGACTCCAAACGACTGTTGGATGTGAATTATGACTTTTTCAACTAAAATAAGTGTGTTTAAAGTCATTTATGTGCCTGAAATTGGTCAAAATTGAAGCTTTTGAGTAAGCAAAACTCTGTAAAAATGGCAATTTTGGTCACTCTGAGGGGTTCAAAAGTGGTTATTCAACATGAGCCACGATCCATTTGACATTTTGAATTATTTTTGGTACAGTCCGAAAAATTCATTTTCTGATGAAAAACGATGACTCCGGACCTGTTGAACGTCTCCAAAATGGTCCATAATGATGAAATTTTAACATTTAATCTTTTGACCCCAAACGACTGTTGGATGTGAATTATGACTTTTTCAACTAAAACAAGTGTGTTTAAAGTCATTTATGTGCCTGAAATTGGTCAAAATTGAAGCTTTTGAGTAAGCAAAACTCTGTAAACATGGCAATTTTGGTCACTCTGAGGGGTTAAAAAGTGGTTATTCAACATGAGGCACGATCCATTTGACATTTTGAATTATTTTTGGTACAGTCCGAAAAATTCATTTTCTGATGAAAAACGATGACTCCGGACCTGTCGAACGTCCCCAAAATGGTCTATATCGATGAAATTTTAACATTTAATCTTTTGACTCCAAACGACTGTTGGATGTGAATTATGACTTTTTCAACTAAAATAAGTGTGTTTAAAGTCATTTATGTGCCTGAAATTGGTCAAAAATGAAGCTTTTGAGTAAGCAAAACTCTGTAAAAATGGCAATTTTGGTCACTCTGAGGGGTTAAAAAGTGGTTATTCAACAAGAGGCACGATCCATTTGACATTTTGAATCATTTTTGGTACAGACCGAAAAATTCATTTTCTGATGAAAAACGATGACTCCGGACCTGTCGAACGTCCCCAAAATGGTCCATATCGATGAAATTTTAACATTTAATCTTTTGACTCCAAACGACTGTTGGATGTGAATTATGACTTTTTCAACTAAAATAAGTGTGTTTAAAGTCATTAATGTGCCTGAAATTGGTCAAAATTGAAGATTTTGAGTAAGCAAAACTCTGTAAAAATGGCAATTTTGGTCACTCTGAGGGGTTCAAAAGTGGTTATTCAACATGAGCCACGATCCATTTGACATTTTGAATTATTTTTGGTACAGTCCGAAAAATTCATTTTCTGATGAAAAACGATGACTCCGGACCTGTCGAACGTCACCAAAATGGTCCATATCGATGAAATTTTAACATTTAATCTTTTGGCTCCAAACGACTGTTGGATGTGAATTATGACTTTTTCAACTAAAATAAGTGTGTTTAAAGTCATTTATGTGCCTGAAATTGGTCAAAATTGAAGCTTTTGAGTAAGCAAAACTCTGTAAAAATGGCAATTTTGGTCACTCTGAGGGGTTAAAAAGTGGTTATTCAACATGAGGCACGATCCATTTGACATTTTGAATCATTTTTGGTACAGTCCGAAAAATTCATTTTCTGATGAAAAACGATGACTCCGGACCTGTCGAACGTCCCCAAAATGGTCCATATCGATGAAATTTTAACATTTAATCTTTTGACTCCAAACGACTGTTGGATGTGAATTATGACTTTTTCAACTAAAATAAGTGTGTTTAAAGTCATTTATGTGCCTGAAATTGGTCAAAATTGAAGCTTTTGAGTAAGCAAAACTCTGTAAAAATGGCAATTTTGGTCACTCTGAGGGGTTCAAAAGTGGTTATTCAACATGAGGCACGATCCACTTGACATTTTGAATCCTTTTTGGTACAGTCCGAAAAATTCATTTTCTGATGAAAAACGATGACTCCGGACCTGTCGAACGTCCCCAAAATGGTCCATATCGATGAAATTTTAACATTTAATCTTTTGACTCCAAACGACTGTTGGATGTGAATTATGACTTTTTCAACTAAAATAAGTGTGTTTAAAGTCATTTATGTGCCTGAAATTGGTCAAAATTGAAGCTTTTGAGTAAGCAAAACTCTGTAAAAATGGCAATTTTGGTCACTCTGAGGGGTTAAAAAGTGGTTATTCAACATGAGGCACGATCCATTTGACATTTTGAATCATTTTTGGTACAGTCCGAAAAATTCATTTTCTGATGAAAAACGATGACACCGGACCTGTCGAACGTCCCCAAAATGGTCCATATCGATGAAATTTTAACATTTAATCTTTTGACTCCAAACGACTGTTGGATGTGAATTATGACTTTTTCAACTAAAATAAGTGTGTTTAAAGTCATTTATGTGCCTGAAATTGGTCAAAATTGAAGATTTTGAGTAAGCAAAACTCTGTAAAAATGGCAATTTTGGTCACTCTGAGGGGTTCAAAAGTGGTTATTCAACATGAGGCACGATCCATTTGACATTTTGAATCATTTTTGGTACAGTCCAAAAAATTCATTTTCTGATGAAAAACGATGACTCCGGACCTGTCGAACGCCCCCAAAATGGTCCATATCGATGAAATTTTAACATTTAATCTTTTGACTCCAAACGACTGTTGGATGTGAATTATGACTTTTTCAACTAAAATAAGTGTGTTTAAAGTCATTTATGTGCCTGAAATTGGTCAAAATTGAAGCTTTTGAGTAAGCAAAACTCTGTAAAAATGGCAATTTTGGTCACTCTGAGGGGTTAAAAGTGGTTATTCAACATGAGGCACGATCCATTTGACATTTTGAATCATTTTTGGTTCAGTCCGAAAAATTCATTTTCTGATGAAAAACGATGACTCCGGACCTGTCGAACGTCCCCAAAATGGTCCATATCGATGAAATTTTAACATTTAATCTTTTGACTCCAAACGGCTGTTGGATGTGAATTATGACTTTTTCAACTAAAATAAGTGTGTTTAAAGTCATTTATGTGCCTGAAATTGGTCAAAATTGAAGCTTTTGAGTAAGCAAAACTCTGTAAACATGGCAATTTTGGTCAATCTGAGGGGTTAAAAAGTGGTTATTCAACATGAGGCATGATCCATTTGACATTTTGAATCATTTTTGGTACAGTCTGAAAAATTCATTTTCTGATGAAAAACGATGACTCCGGACCTGTCGAACGTCCCCAAAATGGTCCATATCGATGAAATTTTAACATTTAATGTTTTGACTCCAAACGACTGTTGGATGTGAATTATGACTTTTTCAACTAAAATACGTGTGTTTAAAGTCATTTATGTGCCTGAAATTGGTCAAAATTGAAGCTTTTGAGTAAGCAAAACTCTGTAAAAATGGCAATTTTGGTCACTCTGAGGGGTTAAAAAGTGGTTATTCAACATGAGGCACGATCCATTTGACATTTTGAATCATTTTTGGTACAGCCCGAAAAATTCATTTTCTGATGAAAAACGATGACTCCGGACCTGTCGAACGTCCCCAAAATGGTCCATATCGATGAAATTTTTACATTTAATCATTTGACTCCAAACGACTGTTGGATGTGAATTATGACTTTTTCAACTAAAATAAGTGTGTTTAAAGTCATTTATGTGCCTGAAATTGGTCAAAATTGAAGCTTTTGAGTAAGCAAAACTCTGTAAAAATGGCAATTTTGGTCACTCTGAGGGGTTAAAAAGTGGTTATTCAACATTAGGCACGATCCATTTGACATTTTGAATCATTTTTAGTACAGTCCGAAAAATTCATTTTCTGATGAAAAATGATGACTCCGGACCTGTCGAACGTCCCCAAAATGGTCCATGTCGATGAAATTTTAACATTTAATCTTTTGACTCCAAACGACTGTTGGATGTGAATTATGACTTTTTCAACTAAAATAAGTGTGTTTAAAGTCATTTATGTGCCTGAAATTGGTCAAAATTGAAGCTTTTGAGTAAGCAAAACTCTGTAAAAATGGCAATTTTGGTCACTCTGAGGGGTTAAAAAGTGGTTATTCAACATGAGGCACGATCCATTTGACATTTTGAATCATTTTTGGTACAGTCCGAAAAATTCATTTTCTGATGAAAAACGATGACTCCGGACCTGTCGAACGTCCCCAAAATGGTCCATATCGATGAAATTTTAACATTTAATCTTTTGACTCCAAACGACTGTTGGATGTGAATTATGACTTTTTCAACTAAAATAAGTGTGTTTAAAGTCATTTATGTGCCTGAAATTGGTCAAAATTGAAGCTTTTGAGTAAGCAAAACTCTGTAAAAATGGCAATTTTGGTCACTCTGAGGGGTTCAAAAGTGGTTATTCAACATGAGGAACGATCCATTTGACATTTTGAATCATTTTTGGTACAGTCTGAAAAATTCATTTTCTGATGAAAAACGATGACTCCGGACCTGTCGAACGTCCCCAAAATGGTCCATATCGATGAAATTTTAACATTTAATCTTTTGACTCCAAACGACTGTTGGATGTGAATTATGACTTTTTCAACTAAAATAAGTGTGTTTAAAGTCATTTATGTGCCTGAAATTGGTCAAAATTGAAGCTTTTGAGTAAGCAAAACTCTGTAAACATGGCAATTTTGGTCACTCTGAGGGGTTAAAAAGTGGTTATTCAACATGAGGCTTGATCCATTTGACATTTTGAATCATTTTTGGTACAGTCCGAAAAATTCATTTTCTGATGAAAAACGATGACTCCGGACATGTCGAACGTCCCCAAAATGGTCCATATCGATGAAATTTTAACATTTAATCTTTTGACTCCAAACGACTGTTGGATGTGAATTATGACTTTTTCAACTAAAATACGTGTGTTTAAAGTCATTTATGTGCCTGAAATTGGTCAAAATTGAAGCTTTTGAGTAAGCAAAACTCTGTAAAAATGGCAATTTTGGTCACTCTGAGGGGTTAAAAAGTGGTTATTCAACATGAGGCACGATCCATTTGACATTTTGAATCATTTTTGGTACAGCCCGAAAAATTCATTTTCTGATGAAAAACGATGACTCCGGACCTGTCGAACGTCCCCAAAATGGTCCATATCGATGAAATTTTTACATTTAATCATTTGACTACAAACAACTGTTGGATGTGAATTATGACTTTTTCAACTAAAATAAGTGTGTTTAAAGTCATTTATGTGCCTGAAATTGGTCAAAATTGAAGCTTTTGAGTAAGCAAAACTCTGTAAAAATGGCAATTTTGGTCACTCTGAGGGGTTAAAAAGTGGTTATTCAACATTAGGCACGATCCATTTGACATTTTGAATCATTTTTGGTACAGTCCGAAAAATTCATTTTCTGATGAAAAATGATGACTCCGGACCTGTCGAACGTCCCCAAAATGGTCCATATCGATGAAATTTTAACATTTAATCTTTTGACTCCAAACGACTGTTGGATGTGAATTATGACTTTTTCAACTAAAATAAGTGTGTTTAAAGTCATTTATGTGCCTGAAATTGGTCAAAATTGAAGCTTTTGAGTAAGCAAAACTCTGTAAAAATGGCAATTTTGGTCACTCTTAGGGGTTAAAAAGTGGTTATTCCACATTAGGCACGATCCATTTGACATTTTGAATCATTTTTGGTACAGTCCGAAAAATTCATTTTCTGATGAAAAACGATGACTCCGGACCTGTCGAACGTCCCCAAAATGGTCCATATCGATGAAATTTTAACATTTAATCTTTTGACTCCAAACGACTGTTGGATGTGAATTATGACTTTTTCAATTAAAATAAGTGTGTTTAAAGTCATTTATGTGCCTGAAATTGGTCAAAATTGAAGCTTTTGAGTAAGCAAAACTCTGTAAAAATGGCAATTTTGGTCACTCTGAGGGGTTCAAAAGTGGTTATTCAACATGAGGCACGATCTATTTGACATTTTGAATCATTTTTGGTACAGTCCGAAAAATTCATTTTCTGATGAAAAACGATGACTCCGGACCTGTCGAACGTCCCCAAAATGGTCCATATCGATGAAATGTTAACATTTAATCTTTTGACTCCAAACGACTGTTGGATGTGAATTATGACTTTTTCAATTAAAATAAGTGTGTTTAAAGTCATTTATGTGCCTGAAATTGGTCAAAATTGAAGCTTTTGAGTAAGCAAAACTCTGTAAAAATGGCAATTTTGGTCACTCTGAGGGGTTCAAAAGTGGTTATTCAACATGAGGCACGATCTATTTGACATTTTGAATCATTTTTGGTACAGTCCGAAAAATTCATTTTCTGATGAAAAACAATGACTCCGGACCTGTCGAACGTCCCCAAAATGGTCCATATCGATGAAATTTTAACATTTAATCTTTTGACTCCAAACGACTGTTGGATGTGAATTATGACTTTTTCAACTAAAATAAGTGTGTTTAAAGTCATTTATGTGCCTGAAATTGGTCAAAATTGAAGCTTTTGAGTAAGCAAAACTCTGTAAAAATGGCAATTTTGGTCACTCTGAGGGGTTCAAAAGTGGTTATTCAACATGAGCCACGATCCATTTGACATTTTGAATTATTTTTGGTACAGTCCGAAAAATTCATTTTCTGATGAAAAACGATGACTCCGGACCTGTTGAACGTCTCCAAAATGGTCCATATCGATGAAATTTTAACATTTAATCTTTTGACTCCAAACGACTGTTGGATGTGAATTATGACTTTTTCAACTAAAATAAGTGTGTTTAAAGTCATTTATGTGCCTGAAATTGGTCAAAATTGAAGCTTTTGAGTAAGCAAAACTCTGTAAAAATGGCAATTTTGGTCACTCTGAGGGGTTAAAAAGTGGTTATTCAACATGAGGCACAATCCATTTGACATTTTGAATCATTTTTGGTACAGTCCGAAAAATTCATTTTCTGATGAAAAACAATGACTCCGGACCTGTCGAACGTCCCCAAAATGGTCCATATCGATGAAATTTTAACATTTAATCTTTTGACTCCAAACAACTGTTGGATGTGAATTATGACTTTTTCAACTAAAATAAGTGTGTTTAAAGTCATTTATGTGCCTGAAATTGGTCAAAATTGAAGCTTTTGAGTAAGCAAAACTCTGTAAAAATGGCAATTTTGGTCACTCTGAGGGGTTCAAAAGTGGTTATTCAACATGAGCCACGATCCATTTGACATTTTGAATTATTTTTGGTACAGTCCGAAAAATTCATTTTCTGATGAAAAACGATGACTCCGGACCTGTTGAACGTCTCCAAAATGGTCCATATCGATGAAATTTTAACATTTAATCTTTTGACCCCAAACGACTGTTGGATGTGAATTATGACTTTTTCAACTAAAATAAGTGTGTTTAAAGTCATTTATGTGCCTGAAATTGGTCAAAATTGAAGCTTTTGAGTAAGCAAAACTCTGTAAACATGGCAATTTTGGTCACTCTGAGGGGTTAAAAAGTGGTTATTCAACATGAGGCACGATCCATTTGACATTTTGAATTATTTTTGGTACAGTCCGAAAAATTCATTTTCTGATGAAAAACGATGACTCCGGACCTGTCGAACGTCCCCAAAATGGTCCATATCGATGAAATTTTAACATTTAATCTTTTGACTCCAAACGACTGTTGGATGTGAATTATGACTTTTTCAACTAAAATAAGTGTGTTTAAAGTCATTTATGTGCCTGAAATTGGTCAAAATTGAAGCTTTTGAGTAAGCAAAACTCTGTAAAAATGGCAATTTTGGTCACTCTGAGGGGTTAAAAAGTGGTTATTCAACAAGAGGCACGATCCATTTGACATTTTGAATCATTTTTGGTACAGACCGAAAAATTCATTTTCTGATGAAAAACGATGACTCCGGACCTGTCGAACGTCCCCAAAATGGTCCATATCGATGAAATTTTAACATTTAATCTTTTGACTCCAAACGACTGTTGGATGTGAATTATGACTTTTTCAACTAAAATAAGTGTGTTTAAAGTCATTTATGTGCCTGAAATTGGTCAAAATTGAAGATTTTGAGTAAGCAAAACTCTGTAAAAATGGCAATTTTGGTCACTCTGAGGGGTTCAAAAGTGGTTATTCAACATGAGCCACGATCCATTTGACATTTTGAATTATTTTTGGTACAGTCCGAAAAATTCATTTTCTGATGAAAAACGATGACTCCGGACCTGTCGAACGTCACCAAAATGGTCCATATCGATGAAATTTTAACATTTAATCTTTTGACTCCAAACGACTGTTGGATGTGAATTATGAGTTTTTCAACTAAAATAAGTGTGTTTAAAGTCATTTATGTGCCTGAAATTGGTCAAAATTGAAGCTTTTGAGTAAGCAAAACTCTGTAAAAATGGCAATTTTGGTCACTCTGAGGGGTTAAAAAGTGGTTATTCAACATGAGGCACGATCCATTTGACATTTTGAATCATTTTTGGTACAGTCCGAAAAATTCATTTTCTGATGAAAAACAATGACTCCGGACCTGTCGAACGTCCCCAAAATGGTCCATATCGATGAAATTTTAACATTTAATCTTTTGACTCCAAACGACTGTTGGATGTGAATTATGACTTTTTCAACTAAAATAAGTGTGTTTAAAGTCATTTATGTGCCTGAAATTGGTCAAAATTGAAGCTTTTGAGTAAGCAAAACTCTGTAAAAATGGCAATTTTGGTCACTCTGAGGGGTTCAAAAGTGGTTATTCAACATGAGCCACGATCCATTTGACATTTTGAATTATTTTTGGTACAGTCCGAAAAATTCATTTTCTGATGAAAAACGATGACTCCGGACCTGTCGAACGTCACCAAAATGGTCCATATCGATGAAATTTTAACATTTAATCTTTTGACTCCAAACGACTGTTGGATGTGAATTATGACTTTTTCAACTAAAATAAGTGTGTTTAAAGTCATTTATGTGCCTGAAATTGGTCAAAATTGAAGCTTTTGAGTAAGCAAAACTCTGTAAAAATGGCAATTTTGGTCACTCTGAGGGGTTAAAAAGTGGTTATTCAACATGAGGCACGATCCATTTGACATTTTGAATCATTTTTGGTACAGTCCGAAAAATTCATTTTCTGATGAAAAACGATGACACCGGACCTGTCGAACGTCCCCAAAATGGTCCATATCGATGAAATTTTAACATTTAATCTTTTGACTCCAAACGACTGTTGGATGTGAATTATGACTTTTTCAACTAAAATAAGTGTGTTTAAAGTCATTTATGTGCCTGAAATTGGTCAAAATTGAAGATTTTGAGTAAGCAAAACTCTGTAAAAATGGCAATTTTGGACACTCTGAGGGGTTCAAAAGTGGTTATTCAACATGAGGCACGATCTATTTGACATTTTGAATCATTTTTGGTACAGTCCAAAAAATTCATTTTCTGATGAAAAACGATGACTCTGGACCTGTCGAACGTCCCCAAAATGGTCCATATCGATGAAATTTTAACATTTAATCTTTTGACTCCAATCGACTGTTGGATGTGAATTATGACTTTTTCAACTAAAATAAGTGTGTTTAAAGTCATTTATGTGCCTGAAATTGGTCAAAATTGAAGCTTTTGAGTAAGCAAAACTCTGTAAAAATGGCAATTTTGGTCACTCTGAGGGGTTAAAAAGTGGTTATTCAACATGAGGCACGATCCATTTGACATTTTGAATCATTTTTGGTACAGTCCGAAAAATTCATTTTCTGATGAAAAACAATGACTCCGGACCTGTCGAACGTCCCCAAAATGGTCCATATCGATGAAATTTTAACATTTAATCTTTTGACTCCAAACGACTGTTGGATGTGAATTATGACTTTTTCAACTAAAATAAGTGTGTTTAAAGTCATTTATGTGCCTGAAATTGGTCAAAATTGAAGCTTTTGAGTAAGCAAAACTCTGTAAAAATGGCAATTTTGGTCACTCTGAGGGGTTCAAAAGTGGTTATTCAACATGAGCCACGATCCATTTGACATTTTGAATTATTTTTGGTACAGTCCGAAAAATTCATTTTCTGATGAAAAACGATGACTCCGGACCTGTTGAACGTCTCCAAAATGGTCCATATCGATGAAATTTTAACATTTAATCTTTTGACCCCAAACGACTGTTGGATGTGAATTATGACTTTTTCAACTAAAATAAGTGTGTTTAAAGTCATTTATGTGCCTTAAATTGGTCAAAATTGAAGCTTTTGAGTAAGCAACACTCTGTAAAAATGGCAATTTTGGTCACTCTGAGGGGTTAAAAAGTGGTTATTCAACAAGAGGCACGATCCATTTGACATTTTGAATCATTTTTGGTACAGTCCGAAAAATTCATTTTCTGATGAAAAATGATGACTCCGGACCTGTCGAACGTCCCCAAAATGGTCCATATCGATGAAATTTTAACATTTAATCTTTTGACTCCAAACGACTGTTGGATGTGAATTATGACTTTTTCAACTAAAATAAGTGTGTTTAAAGTCATTTATGTGCCTGAAATTGGTCAAAATTGAAGCTTTTGAGTAAGCAAAACTCTGTAAAAATGGCAATTTTGGACACTCTGAGGGGTTCAAAAGTGGTTATTCAACATGAGGCACGATCTATTTGACATTTTGAATCATTTTTGGTACAGTCCAAAAAATTCATTTTCTGATGAAAAACGATGACTCCGGACCTGTCGAACGTCCCCAAAATGGTCCATATCGATGAAATTTTAACATTTAATCTTTTGACTCCAATCGACTGTTGGATGTGAATTATGACTTTTTCAACTAAAATAAGTGTGTTTAAAGTCATTTATGTGCCTGAAATTGGTCAAAATTGAAGCTTTTGAGTAAGCAAAACTCTGTAAAAATTGCAATTTTGGTCACTCTGAGAGTTAAAAAGTTGTTATTCAACATGAGGCACGATCCATTTGACATTTTGAATCATTTTTGGTATAGTCCGAAAAATTCATTTTCTGATGAAAAACGATGACTCCGGACCTGTCGAACGTCCCCAAAATGGTCCATAGCGATGAAATTTTAACATTTAATCTTTTGACTCCAAACGACTGTTGGATGTGAATTATGACTTTTTCAACTAAAATAAGTGTGTTTAAAGTAATTTATGTGCCTGAAATTGGTCAAAATTGAAGCTTTTGAGTAAGCAAAACTCTGTAAAAATGGCAATTTTGGTCACTCTGAGGGGTTAAAAAGTGGTTATTCAACATGAGGCACGATCCATTTGACATTTTGAATCATTTTTGGTACAGTCCGAAAAATTCATTTTCTGATGAAAAACGATGACTCCGGACCTGTCGAACGTCCCCAAAATGGTCCATATCGATGTAATTTTAACATTTAATCTTTTGACTCCAAACGACTGTTGGATGTGAATTATGTTTTTTTTCAACTAAAATAAGTGTGTTTAAAGTCATTTATGTGCCTGAAATTGGTCAAAATGTAAGCTTTTGAGTAAGCAAAACTCCGTAAAAATGGCAATTTTGGTCACTCTGAGGGGTTAAAAAGTGGTTATTTAACATGAGGCACAATCCATTTGACATTTTGAATCATTTTTGGTATAGTCCGAAAAATTAATTTTCTGATGAAAAACGATGACTCCGGACCAGTCGAACGCCCCCAAAATGGTCCATATCGATGAAACTTTAACATTTAATCTTTTGACTCCAAACGACTGTTGGATGTGAATTATGACTTTTTCAACTAAAATAAGTGTGTTTAAAGTCATTTATGTGCCTGAAATTGGTCAAAATGTAAGCTTTTGAGTAAGCAAAACTCTGTAAAAATGGCAATTTTGGTCACTCTGAGGGGTTAAAAAGTGGTTATTCAACATGAGGCACAATCCATTTGACATTTTGAATAATTTTTGGTATAGTCCGAAAAATTCATTTTCTGATGAAAAACGATGACTCCGGACCTGTCGAACGTCCCCAAAATGGTCCATATCGATGAAACTTTAACATTTAATCTTTTGAGTCCAAACGACTGTTGGATGTGAATTATGACTTTTTCAACTAAAATAAGTGTGTTTAAAGTCATTTATGTGCCTGTAATTGGTCAAAATTGAAGCTTTTGAGTAAGCAAAACTTTGTAAAAATGGCAATTTTGGTCACTCTGAGGGGTTAAAAAGTTGTTATTCAACATGAGGCATGATCCATTTGACATTTTCAATCATTTTTGGTATAGTCCGAAAAATTCATTTTCTGATGAAAAACGATGACTCCGGACCTGTCAAACGTCCCCAAAATGGTCCATATCGATGAAATTTTAACATTTAATCTTTTGACTCCAAACGACTGTTGGATGTGAATTATGACTTTTTCAACTAAAATAAGTGTGTTTAAAGTCATTTATGTGCCTGAAATTGGTCAAAATGTAAGCTTTTGAGTAAGCAAAACTCCGTAAAAATGGCAATTTTGGTCACTCTGAGGGGTTAAAAAGTGGTTATTTAACATGAGGCACAATCCATTTGACATTTTGAATCATTTTTGGTATAGTCCGAAAAATTAATTTTCTGATGAAAAACGATGACTCCGGACCAGTCGAACGCCCCCAAAATGGTCCATATCGATGAAACTTTAACATTTAATCTTTTGACTCCAAACGACTGTTGGATGTGAATTATGACTTTTTCAACTAAAATAAGTGTGTTTAAAGTCATTTATGTGCCTGAAATTGGTCAAAATGTAAGCTTTTGAGTAAGCAAAACTCTGTAAAAATGGCAATTTTGGTCACTCTGAGGGGTTAAAAAGTGGTTATTCAACATGAGGCACAATCCATTTGACATTTTGAATAATTTTTGGTATAGTCCGAAAAATTCATTTTCTGATGAAAAACGATGACTCCGGACCTGTCGAACGTCCCCAAAATGGTCCATATCGATGAAACTTTAACATTTAATCTTTTGAGTCCAAACGACTGTTGGATGTGAATTATGACTTTTTCAACTAAAATAAGTGTGTTTAAAGTCATTTATGTGCCTGTAATTGGTCAAAATTGAAGCTTTTGAGTAAGCAAAACTTTGTAAAAATGGCAATTTTGGTCACTCTGAGGGGTTAAAAAGTTGTTATTCAACATGAGGCATGATCCATTTGACATTTTCAATCATTTTTGGTATAGTCCGAAAAATTCATTTTCTGATGAAAAACGATGACTCCGGACCTGTCAAACGTCCCCAAAATGGTCCATATCGATGAAATTTTAACATTTAATCTTTTGACTCCAAACGACTGTTGGATGTGAATTATGACTTTTTCAACTAAAATAAGTGTGTTTAAAGTCATTTATGTGCCTGAAATTGGTCAAAATTGAAGCTTTTGAGTAAGCAAAACTCTGTAAAAATGGCAATTTTGGTCACTCTGAGGGGTTAAAAAGTTGTTATTCAACATGAGGCACGATCCATATGACATTTTGAATCATTTTTGGTACAGTCCGAAAAATTCATTTTCTGATGAAAAACGATGACTCCGGACCTGTCGAACGTCCCCAAAATGGTCCATATCGATGAAATTTTAACATTTAATCTTTTGACTCCAAACGACTGTTGGATGTGAATTATGACTTTTTCAACTAAAATAAGTGTGTTTAAAGTCATTTATGTGCCTGAAATTGGTCAAAATTGAAGCTTTTGAGTAAGCAAAACTCTGTAAAAATTGCAATTTTGGTCACTCTGAGGGGTTAAAAAGTTGTTATTCAACATGAGGCACAATCCATTTGACATTTTGAATCATTTTTGGTACAGTCCGAAAAATTCATTTTCTGATAAAAAACGATGACTCCGGACCTGTCGAACGTCCCCAAAATGGTCCATATCGATGAAATTTTAACATTTAATCTTTTGACTCCAAACGACTGTTGGATGTGAATTATGACTTTTTCAACTAAAATAAGTGTGTTTAAAGTCATTTATGTGCCTGAAATTGGTCAAAATTGAAGCTTTTGAGTAAGCAAAACTCTGTAAAAATGGCAATTTTGGTCACTCTGAGGGGTTAAAAAGTTGTTATTCAACATGAGGCACGATCCATTTGACATTTTGAATAATTTTTGGTATAGTCCGAAAAATTCATTTTCTGATGAAAAACGATGACTCCGGACCTGTCGAACGTCCCCAAAATGTTCCATATCGATGAAATTTTAACATTTAATCTTTTGACTCCAAACGACTGTTGGATGTGAATTATGACTTTTTCAACTAAAATAAGTGTGTTTAAAGTCATTTATGTGCCTGAAATTGGTCAAAATTGAAGCTTTTGAGTAAGCAAAACTCTGTAAAAAGGGCAATTTTGGTCACTCTGAGGGGTTAAAAAGTTGTTATTCAACATGAGGCACGATCCATTTGACATTTTGAATCATTTTTGGTATAGTCCGAAAAATTCATTTTCTGATGAAAAAAGATGACTCCGGACCTGTCGAACGTCCCCAAAATGGTCCATATCGATGAAATTTTAACATTTAATCTTTTGACTCCAAACGACCGTTGGATGTGAATTATGACTTTTTCAACTAAAATAAGTGTGTTTAAAGTCATTTATGTGCCTGAAATTGGTCAAAATTGAAGCTTTTGAGTAAGCAAAACTCTGTAAAAATGGCAATTTTGTTTACTCTGAGGGGTTAAAAAGTTGTTATTCAACATGAGGCACGATCCATTTGACATTTTGAGTCATTTTTGGTACAGTCCGAAAAATTCATTTTCTGATGAAAAACGATGACTCCGGACCTGTCGAACGTCCCCAAAATGGTCCATATCGATGAAATTTTAACATTTAATCTTTTGACTCCAAACGACTGTTGGATTTGAATTGTGACTTTTTCAACTAAAATAAGTGTGTTTAAAGTCATTTATGTGCCTGAAATAGGTCAAAATTGAAGCTTTTGAGTAAGCAAAACTCTGTAAAAATGGCAATTTTGGTCACTCTGGGGGGTTAAAAAGTGGTTATTCAACATGAGGCACAATCCATTTGACATTTTGAATCATTTTTGGTACAGTCCGAAAAATTCATTTTCTGATGAAAAACGATGACTCCGGACCTGTCGAACGTCCCCAAAATGGTCCATATCGATGAAATTTTAACATTTAATCTTTTGACTCCAAACGACTGTTGGATGTGAATTATGACTTTTTCAACTAAAATAAGTGTGTTTAAAGTCATTTATGTGCCTGAAATTGGTCAAAATTGAAGCTTTTGAGTAAGCAAAACTCTGTAAAAATGGCAATTTTGGTCACTCTGAGGGGTTAAAAAGTTGTTATTCAACATGAGGCACGATCCATTTGACATTTTGAATAATTTTTGGTATAGTCCGAAAAATTCATTTTCTGATGAAAAACGATGACTCCGGACCTGTCGAACGTCCCCAAAATGTTCCATATCGATGAAATTTTAACATTTAATCTTTTGACTCCAGACGACTGTTGGATGTGAATTATGACTTTTTCAACTAAAATAAGTGTGTTTAAAGTCATTTATGTGCCTGAAATTGGTCAAAATTGAAGCTTTTGAGTAAGCAAAACTCTGTAAAAAGGGCAATTTTGGTCACTCTGAGGGGTTAAAAAGTTGTTATTCAACATGAGGCACGATCCATTTGACATTTTGAATCATTTTTGGTATAGTCCGAAAAATTCATTTTCTGATGAAAAACGATGACTCCGGACCTGTCGAACGTCCCCAAAATGGTCCATATCGATGAAATTTTAACATTTAATCTTTTGACTCCAAACGACCGTTGGATGTGAATTATGACTTTTTCAACTAAAATAAGTGTGTTTAAAGTCATTTATGTGCCTGAAATTGGTCAAAATTGAAGCTTTTGAGTAAGCAAAACTCTGTAAAAATGGCAATTTTGTTTACTCTGAGGGGTTAAAAAGTTGTTATTCAACATGAGGCACGATCCATTTGACATTTTGAGTCATTTTTGGTACAGTCCGAAAAATTCATTTTCTGATGAAAAACGATGACTCCGGACCTGTCGAACGTCCCCAAAATGGTCCATATCGATGAAATTTTAACATTTAATCTTTTGACTCCAAACGACTGTTGGATGTGAATTATGATTTTTTCAACTAAAATAAGTGTGTTTAAAGTCATTTATGTGCCTGAAATTGGTCAAAATTGAAGCTTTTGAGTTAGCAAAACTCTGTAAAAATGGCAATTTTGGTCACTCTGGGGGGTTAAAAAGTGGTTATTCAACATGAGGCACAATCCATTTGACATTTTGAATCATTTTTGGTACAGTCCGAAAAATTCATTTTCTGATGAAAAACGATGACTTCGGACCTGTCGAACGTCCCCAAAATGGTCCATATCGATGAAATTTTAACATTTAATCTTTTGACTCCAAACGACTGTTGGATGTGAATTATGACTTTTTCAACTAAAATAAGTGTGTTTAAAGTCATTTATGTGCCTGAAATTGGTCAAAATTGAAGCTTTTGAGTAAGCAAAACTCTGTAAAAATGGCAATTTTGGTCACTCTGAGGGGTTAAAAAGTTGTTATTCAACATGAGGCACGATCCATTTGACATTTTGAATAATTTTTGGTATAGTCCGAAAAATTCATTTTCTGATGAAAAACGATGACTCTGGACCTGTCGAACGTCCCCAAAATGGTCCATATCGATGAAATTTTAACATTTAATCTTTTGACTCCAAACGACCGTTGGATGTGAATTATGACTTTTTCAACTAAAATAAGTGTGTTTAAAGTCATTTATGTGCCTGAAATTGGTCAAAATTGAAGCTTTTGAGTAAGCAAAACTCTGTAAAAATGGCAATTTTGTTTACTCTGAGGGGTTAAAAAGTTGTTATTCAACATGAGGCACGATCCATTTGACATTTTGAGTCATTTTTGGTACAGTCCGAAAAATTCATTTTCTGATGAAAAACGATGACTCCGGACCTGTCGAACGTCCCCAAAATGGTCCATATCGATGAAATTTTAACATTTAATCTTTTGACTCCAAACGACTGTTGGATTTGAATTATGACTTTTTCAACTAAAATAAGTGTGTTTAAAGTCATTTATGTGCCTGAAATAGGTCAAAATTGAAGCTTTTGAGTAAGCAAAACTCTGTAAAAATGGCAATTTTGGTCACTCTGAGGGGTTAAAAAGTGGTTATTCAACATGAGGCACAATCCATTTGACATTTTGAATCATTTTTGGTACAGTCCGAAAAAATAATTTTCTGATGAAAAACGATGACTCCGGACCTGTCGAACGTCCCCAAAATGTTCCATATCGATGAAATTTTAACATTTAATCTTTTGACTCCAAACGACTGTTGGATGTGAATTATGACTTTTTCAACTAAAATAAGTGTGTTTAAAGTCATTTATGTGCCTGAAATTGGTCAAAATTGAAGCTTTTGAGTAAGCAAAACTCTGTAAAAATGGCAATTTTGGTCACTCTGAGGGGTTTAAAAGTGGTTATTCAACATGAGGCAAGATCCATTTGACATTTTGAATCATTTTTGGTACAGTCCGAAAAATTCATTTTCTGATGAAAAACGATGACTCCGGACCTGTCGAACGTCCCCAAAATGGTCCATATCGATGAAATTTTAACATTTAATCTTTTGACTCCAAACGACTGTTGGATGTGAATTATGATTTTTTCAACTAAAATAAGTGTGTTTAAAGTCATTTATGTGCCTGAAATTGGTCAAAATGTAAGCTTTTGAGTAAGCAAAACTCTGTAAAAATGGCAATTTTGGTCACTCTGAGGGGTTAAAAAGTGGTTATTCAACATGAGGCACGATCCATTTGACATTTTGAATAATTTTTGGTACAGTCCGAAAAATTCATTTTCTGATGAAAAACGATGACTCCGGACCTGTCGAACGTCCCCAAAATGGTCCATATCGATGAAATTTTAACATTTAATCTTTTGACTCCAAACGACTGTTGGATGTGAATTATGACTTTTTCAACTAAAATAAGTGTGTTTAAAGTCATTTATGCGCCTGAAATAGGTCAAAATTGAAGCTTTTGAGTAAGCAAAACTCTGTAAAAATGGCAATTTTGGTCACTCTGGGGGGTTAAAAAGTGGTTATTCAACATGAGGCACAATCCATTTGACATTTTGAATCATTTTTGGTACAGTCCGAAAAATTCATTTTCTGATGAAAAACGATGACTCCGGACCTGTCGAACGTCCCCAAAATGGTCCATATCGATGAAATTTTAACATTTAATCTTTTGACTCCAAACGACTGTTGGATGTGAATTATGACTTTTTCAACTAAAATAAGTGTGTTTAAAGTCATTTATGTGCCTGAAATTGGTCAAAATTGAAGCTTTTGAGTAAGCAAAACTCTGTAAAAATGGCAATTTTGGTCACTCTGAGGGGTTAAAAAGTTGTTATTCAACATGAGGCACGATCCATTTGACATTTTGAATAATTTTTGGTATAGTCCGAAAAATTCATTTTCTGATGAAAAACGATGACTCCGGACCTGTCGAACGTCCCCAAAATGTTCCATATCGATGAAATTTTAACATTTAATCTTTTGACTCCAGACGACTGTTGGATGTGAATTATGACTTTTTCAACTAAAATAAGTGTGTTTAAAGTCATTTATGTGCCTGAAATTGGTCAAAATTGAAGCTTTTGAGTAAGCAAAACTCTGTAAAAAGGGCAATTTTGGTCACTCTGAGGGGTTAAAAAGTTGTTATTCAACATGAGGCACGATCCATTTGACATTTTGAATCATTTTTGGTATAGTCCGAAAAATTCATTTTCTGATGAAAAACGATGACTCCGGACCTGTCGAACGTCCCCAAAATGGTCCATATCGATGAAATTTTAACATTTAATCTTTTGACTCCAAACGACCGTTGGATGTGAATTATGACTTTTTCAACTAAAATAAGTGTGTTTAAAGTCATTTATGTGCCTGAAATTGGTCAAAATTGAAGCTTTTGAGTAAGCAAAACTCTGTAAAAATGGCAATTTTGTTTACTCTGAGGGGTTAAAAAGTTGTTATTCAACATGAGGCACGATCCATTTGACATTTTGAGTCATTTTTGGTACAGTCCGAAAAATTCATTTTCTGATGAAAAACGATGACTCCGGACCTGTCGAACGTCCCCAAAATGGTCCATATCGATGAAATTTTAACATTTAATCTTTTGACTCCAAACGACTGTTGGATGTGAATTATGATTTTTTCAACTAAAATAAGTGTGTTTAAAGTCATTTATGTGCCTG
The DNA here is from genome assembly GCF_964263255.1 of Lissotriton vulgaris. Taxonomy (NCBI): domain Eukaryota; kingdom Metazoa; phylum Chordata; class Amphibia; order Caudata; family Salamandridae; genus Lissotriton; species Lissotriton vulgaris. The sequence continues at coordinate 28,850 of NW_028252979.1, forward strand.
AAATTGGTCAAAATTGAAGCTTTTGAGTAAGCAAAACTCTGTAAAAATGGCAATTTTGGTCACTCTGAGGGGTTAAAAAGTGGTTATTCAACATGAGGCACGATCCATTTGACATTTTGAATCATTTTTGGTACAGTCCGAAAAATTCATTTTCTGATGAAAAACGATGACTCCGGACCTGTCGAACGTCCCCAAAATGGTCCATATCGATGAAATTTTAACATTTAATCTTTTGACTCCAAACGACTGTTGGATGTGAATTATGATTTTTTCAACTAAAATAAGTGTGTTTAAAGTCATTTATGTGCCTGAAATTGGTCAAAATGTAAGCTTTTGAGTAAGCAAAACTCTGTAAAAATGGCAATTTTGGTCACTCTGAGGGGTTAAAAAGTGGTTATTCAACATGAGGCACGATCCATTTGACATTTTGAATAATTTTTGGTACAGTCCGAAAAATTCATTTTCTGATGAAAAACGATGACTCCGGACCTGTCGAACGTCCCCAAAATGGTCCATATCGATGAAATTTTAACATTTAATCTTTTGACTCCAAACGACTGTTGGATGTGAATTATGACTTTTTCAACTAAAATAAGTGTGTTTAAAGTCATTTATGCGCCTGAAATAGGTCAAAATTGAAGCTTTTGAGTAAGCAAAACTCTGTAAAAATGGCAATTTTGGTCACTCTGGGGGGTTAAAAAGTGGTTATTCAACATGAGGCACAATCCATTTGACATTTTGAATCATTTTTGGTACAGTCCGAAAAATTCATTTTCTGATGAAAAACGATGACTCCGGACCTGTCGAACGTCCCCAAAATGGTCCATATCGATGAAATTTTAACATTTAATCTTTTGACTCCAAACGACTGTTGGATGTGAATTATGACTTTTTCAACTAAAATAAGTGTGTTTAAAGTCATTTATGTGCCTGAAATTGGTCAAAATTGAAGCTTTTGAGTAAGCAAAACTCTGTAAAAATGGCAATTTTGGTCACTCTGAGGGGTTAAAAAGTTGTTATTCAACATGAGGCACGATCCATTTGACATTTTGAATAATTTTTGGTATAGTCCGAAAAATTCATTTTCTGATGAAAAACGATGACTCCGGACCTGTCGAACGTCCCCAAAATGGTCCATATCGATGAAATTTTAACATTTAATCTTTTGACTCCAAACGACTGTTGGATGTGAATTATGATTTTTTCAACTAAAATAAGTGTGTTTAAAGTCATTTATGTGCCTGAAATTGGTCAAAATGTAAGCTTTTGAGTAAGCAAAACTCTGTAAAAATGGCAATTTTGGTCACTCTGAGGGGTTAAAAAGTGGTTATTCAACATGAGGCACGATCCATTTGACATTTTGAATAATTTTTGGTACAGTCCGAAAAATTCATTTTCTGATGAAAAACGATGACTCCGGACCTGTCGAACGTCCCCAAAATGGTCCATATCGATGAAATTTTAACATTTAATCTTTTGACTCCAAACGACTGTTGGATGTGAATTATGACTTTTTCAACTAAAATAAGTGTGTTTAAAGTCATTTATGCGCCTGAAATAGGTCAAAATTGAAGCTTTTGAGTAAGCAAAACTCTGTAAAAATGGCAATTTTGGTCACTCTGGGGGGTTAAAAAGTGGTTATTCAACATGAGGCACAATCCATTTGACATTTTGAATCATTTTTGGTACAGTCCGAAAAATTCATTTTCTGATGAAAAACGATGACTCCGGACCTGTCGAACGTCCCCAAAATGGTCCATATCGATGAAATTTTAACATTTAATCTTTTGACTCCAAACGACTGTTGGATGTGAATTATGACTTTTTCAACTAAAATAAGTGTGTTTAAAGTCATTTATGTGCCTGAAATTGGTCAAAATTGAAGCTTTTGAGTAAGCAAAACTCTGTAAAAATGGCAATTTTGGTCACTCTGAGGGGTTAAAAAGTTGTTATTCAACATGAGGCACGATCCATTTGACATTTTGAATAATTTTTGGTATAGTCCGAAAAATTCATTTTCTGATGAAAAACGATGACTCCGGACCTGTCGAACGTCCCCAAAATGTTCCATATCGATGAAATTTTAACATTTAATCTTTTGACTCCAGACGACTGTTGGATGTGAATTATGACTTTTTCAACTAAAATAAGTGTGTTTAAAGTCATTTATGTGCCTGAAATTGGTCAAAATTGAAGCTTTTGAGTAAGCAAAACTCTGTAAAAAGGGCAATTTTGGTCACTCTGAGGGGTTAAAAAGTTGTTATTCAACATGAGGCACGATCCATTTGACATTTTGAATCATTTTTGGTATAGTCCGAAAAATTCATTTTCTGATGAAAAACGATGACTCCGGACCTGTCGAACGTCCCCAAAATGGTCCATATCGATGAAATTTTAACATTTAATCTTTTGACTCCAAACGACCGTTGGATGTGAATTATGACTTTTTCAACTAAAATAAGTGTGTTTAAAGTCATTTATGTGCCTGAAATTGGTCAAAATTGAAGCTTTTGAGTAAGCAAAACTCTGTAAAAATGGCAATTTTGTTTACTCTGAGGGGTTAAAAAGTTGTTATTCAACATGAGGCACGATCCATTTGACATTTTGAGTCATTTTTGGTACAGTCCGAAAAATTCATTTTCTGATGAAAAACGATGACTCCGGACCTGTCGAACGTCCCCAAAATGGTCCATATCGATGAAATTTTAACATTTAATCTTTTGACTCCAAACGACTGTTGGATGTGAATTATGATTTTTTCAACTAAAATAAGTGTGTTTAAAGTCATTTATGTGCCTGAAATTGGTCAAAATTGAAGCTTTTGAGTAAGCAAAACTCTGTAAAAATGGCAATTTTGGTCACTCTGGGGGGTTAAAAAGTGGTTATTCAACATGAGGCACAATCCATTTGACATTTTGAATCATTTTTGGTACAGTCCGAAAAATTCATTTTCTGATGAAAAACGATGACTCCGGACCTGTCGAACGTCCCCAAAATGGTCCATATCGATGAAATTTTAACATTTAATCTTTTGACTCCAAACGACTGTTGGATGTGAATTATGACTTTTTCAACTAAAATAAGTGTGTTTAAAGTCATTTATGTGCCTGAAATTGGTCAAAATTGAAGCTTTTGAGTAAGCAAAACTCTGTAAAAATGGCAATTTTGGTCACTCTGAGGGGTTAAAAAGTGGTTATTCAACATGAGGCACGATCCATTTGACATTTTGAATCATTTTTGGTACAGTCCGAAAAATTCATTTTCTGATGAAAAACGATGACTCCGGACCTGTCGAACGTCCCCAAAATGGTCCATATCGATGAAATTTTAACATTTAATCTTTTGACTCCAAACGACTGTTGGGTGTGAATTATGATTTTTTCAACTAAAATAAGTGTGTTTAAAGTCATTTATGTGCCTGAAATAGGTCAAAATTGAAGCTTTTGAGTAAGCAAAAACTCTGTAAAAATGGCAATTTTGGTCACTCTGAGGGGTTAAAAAGTGGTTATTCAACATGAGGCACGATCCATTTGACATTTTGAATCATTTTTGGTACAGTCCGAAAAATTCATTTTCTGATGAAAAACGATGACTCCGGACCTGTCGAACGTCCCCAAAATGGTCCATATCGATGAAATTTTAACATTTAATCTTTTGACTCCAAACAACTGTTGGGTGTGAATTATGATTTTTTCAACTAAAATAAGTGTGTTTAAAGTCATTTATGTGCCTGAAATAGGTCAAAATTGAAGCTTTTGAGTAAGCAAAACTCTGTAAAAATGGCAATTTTGGTCACTCTGAGGGGTTAAAAAGTGGTTATTCAACATGAGGCACGATCCATTTGACATTTTGAATCATTTTTGGTACAGTCCGAAAAATTCATTTTCTGATGAAAAACGATGACTCCGGACCTGTCGAACGTCCCCAAAATGGTCCATATCGATGAAATTTTAACATTTAATCTTTTGACTCCAAACGACTGTTGGATGTGAATTATGATTTTTTCAACTAAAATAAGTGTGTTTAAAGTCATTTATGTGCCTGAAATTGGTCAAAATGTAAGCTTTTGAGTAAGCAAAACTCTGTAAAAATGGCAATTTTGGTCACTCTGAGGGGTTAAAAAGTGGTTATTCAACATGAGGCACGATCCATTTGACATTTTGAATAATTTTTGGTACAGTCCGAAAAATTCATTTTCTGATGAAAAACGATGACTCCGGACCTGTCGAACGTCCCCAAAATGGTCCATATCGATGAAATTTTAACATTTAATCTTTTGACTCCAAACGACTGTTGGATGTGAATTATGACTTTTTCAACTAAAATAAGTGTGTTTAAAGTCATTTATGCGCCTGAAATAGGTCAAAATTGAAGCTTTTGAGTAAGCAAAACTCTGTAAAAATGGCAATTTTGGTCACTCTGGGGGGTTAAAAAGTGGTTATTCAACATGAGGCACAATCCATTTGACATTTTGAATCATTTTTGGTACAGTCCGAAAAATTCATTTTCTGATGAAAAACGATGACTCCGGACCTGTCGAACGTCCCCAAAATGGTCCATATCGATGAAATTTTAACATTTAATCTTTTGACTCCAAACGACTGTTGGATGTGAATTATGACTTTTTCAACTAAAATAAGTGTGTTTAAAGTCATTTATGTGCCTGAAATTGGTCAAAATTGAAGCTTTTGAGTAAGCAAAACTCTGTAAAAATGGCAATTTTGGTCACTCTGAGGGGTTAAAAAGTTGTTATTCAACATGAGGCACGATCCATTTGACATTTTGAATAATTTTTGGTATAGTCCGAAAAATTCATTTTCTGATGAAAAACGATGACTCCGGACCTGTCGAACGTCCCCAAAATGTTCCATATCGATGAAATTTTAACATTTAATCTTTTGACTCCAGACGACTGTTGGATGTGAATTATGACTTTTTCAACTAAAATAAGTGTGTTTAAAGTCATTTATGTGCCTGAAATTGGTCAAAATTGAAGCTTTTGAGTAAGCAAAACTCTGTAAAAAGGGCAATTTTGGTCACTCTGAGGGGTTAAAAAGTTGTTATTCAACATGAGGCACGATCCATTTGACATTTTGAATCATTTTTGGTATAGTCCGAAAAATTCATTTTCTGATGAAAAACGATGACTCCGGACCTGTCGAACGTCCCCAAAATGGTCCATATCGATGAAATTTTAACATTTAATCTTTTGACTCCAAACGACCGTTGGATGTGAATTATGACTTTTTCAACTAAAATAAGTGTGTTTAAAGTCATTTATGTGCCTGAAATTGGTCAAAATTGAAGCTTTTGAGTAAGCAAAACTCTGTAAAAATGGCAATTTTGTTTACTCTGAGGGGTTAAAAAGTTGTTATTCAACATGAGGCACGATCCATTTGACATTTTGAGTCATTTTTGGTACAGTCCGAAAAATTCATTTTCTGATGAAAAACGATGACTCCGGACCTGTCGAACGTCCCCAAAATGGTCCATATCGATGAAATTTTAACATTTAATCTTTTGACTCCAAACGACTGTTGGATGTGAATTATGATTTTTTCAACTAAAATAAGTGTGTTTAAAGTCATTTATGTGCCTGAAATTGGTCAAAATTGAAGCTTTTGAGTAAGCAAAACTCTGTAAAAATGGCAATTTTGGTCACTCTGAGGGGTTAAAAAGTGGTTATTCAACATGAGGCACGATCCATTTGACATTTTGAATCATTTTTGGTACAGTCCGAAAAATTCATTTTCTGATGAAAAACGATGACTCCGGACCTGTCGAACGTCCCCAAAATGGTCCATATCGATGAAATTTTAACATTTAATCTTTTGACTCCAAACGACTGTTGGATGTGAATTATGATTTTTTCAACTAAAATAAGTGTGTTTAAAGTCATTTATGTGCCTGAAATTGGTCAAAATGTAAGCTTTTGAGTAAGCAAAACTCTGTAAAAATGGCAATTTTGGTCACTCTGAGGGGTTAAAAAGTGGTTATTCAACATGAGGCACGATCCATTTGACATTTTGAATAATTTTTGGTACAGTCCGAAAAATTCATTTTCTGATGAAAAACGATGACTCCGGACCTGTCGAACGTCCCCAAAATGGTCCATATCGATGAAATTTTAACATTTAATCTTTTGACTCCAAACGACTGTTGGATGTGAATTATGACTTTTTCAACTAAAATAAGTGTGTTTAAAGTCATTTATGCGCCTGAAATAGGTCAAAATTGAAGCTTTTGAGTAAGCAAAACTCTGTAAAAATGGCAATTTTGGTCACTCTGGGGGGTTAAAAAGTGGTTATTCAACATGAGGCACAATCCATTTGACATTTTGAATCATTTTTGGTACAGTCCGAAAAATTCATTTTCTGATGAAAAACGATGACTCCGGACCTGTCGAACGTCCCCAAAATGGTCCATATCGATGAAATTTTAACATTTAATCTTTTGACTCCAAACGACTGTTGGATGTGAATTATGACTTTTTCAACTAAAATAAGTGTGTTTAAAGTCATTCATGTGCCTGAAATTGGTCAAAATTGAAGCTTTTGAGTAAGCAAAACTCTGTAAAAATGGCAATTTTGGTCACTCTGAGGGGTTAAAAAGTTGTTATTCAACATGAGGCACGATCCATTTGACATTTTGAATAATTTTTGGTATAGTCCGAAAAATTCATTTTCTGATGAAAAACGATGACTCCGGACCTGTCGAACGTCCCCAAAATGGTCCATATCGATGAAATTTTAACATTTAATCTTTTGACTCCAAACGACTGTTGGATGTGAATTATGATTTTTTCAACTAAAATAAGTGTGTTTAAAGTCATTTATGTGCCTGAAATTGGTCAAAATGTAAGCTTTTGAGTAAGCAAAACTCTGTAAAAATGGCAATTTTGGTCACTCTGAGGGGTTAAAAAGTGGTTATTCAACATGAGGCACGATCCATTTGACATTTTGAATAATTTTTGGTACAGTCCGAAAAATTCATTTTCTGATGAAAAACGATGACTCCGGACCTGTCGAACGTCCCCAAAATGGTCCATATCGATGAAATTTTAACATTTAATCTTTTGACTCCAAACGACTGTTGGATGTGAATTATGACTTTTTCAACTAAAATAAGTGTGTTTAAAGTCATTTATGCGCCTGAAATAGGTCAAAATTGAAGCTTTTGAGTAAGCAAAACTCTGTAAAAATGGCAATTTTGGTCACTCTGGGGGGTTAAAAAGTGGTTATTCAACATGAGGCACAATCCATTTGACATTTTGAATCATTTTTGGTACAGTCCGAAAAATTCATTTTCTGATGAAAAACGATGACTCCGGACCTGTCGAACGTCCCCAAAATGGTCCATATCGATGAAATTTTAACATTTAATCTTTTGACTCCAAACGACTGTTGGATGTGAATTATGACTTTTTCAACTAAAATAAGTGTGTTTAAAGTCATTTATGTGCCTGAAATTGGTCAAAATTGAAGCTTTTGAGTAAGCAAAACTCTGTAAAAATGGCAATTTTGGTCACTCTGAGGGGTTAAAAAGTTGTTATTCAACATGAGGCACGATCCATTTGACATTTTGAATAATTTTTGGTATAGTCCGAAAAATTCATTTTCTGATGAAAAACGATGACTCCGGACCTGTCGAACGTCCCCAAAATGTTCCATATCGATGAAATTTTAACATTTAATCTTTTGACTCCAGACGACTGTTGGATGTGAATTATGACTTTTTCAACTAAAATAAGTGTGTTTAAAGTCATTTATGTGCCTGAAATTGGTCAAAATTGAAGCTTTTGAGTAAGCAAAACTCTGTAAAAAGGGCAATTTTGGTCACTCTGAGGGGTTAAAAAGTTGTTATTCAACATGAGGCACGATCCATTTGACATTTTGAATCATTTTTGGTATAGTCCGAAAAATTCATTTTCTGATGAAAAACGATGACTCCGGACCTGTCGAACGTCCCCAAAATGGTCCATATCGATGAAATTTTAACATTTAATCTTTTGACTCCAAACGACCGTTGGATGTGAATTATGACTTTTTCAACTAAAATAAGTGTGTTTAAAGTCATTTATGTGCCTGAAATTGGTCAAAATTGAAGCTTTTGAGTAAGCAAAACTCTGTAAAAATGGCAATTTTGTTTACTCTGAGGGGTTAAAAAGTTGTTATTCAACATGAGGCACGATCCATTTGACATTTTGAGTCATTTTTGGTACAGTCCGAAAAATTCATTTTCTGATGAAAAACGATGACTCCGGACCTGTCGAACGTCCCCAAAATGGTCCATATCGATGAAATTTTAACATTTAATCTTTTGACTCCAAACGACTGTTGGATGTGAATTATGATTTTTTCAACTAAAATAAGTGTGTTTAAAGTCATTTATGTGCCTGAAATTGGTCAAAATTGAAGCTTTTGAGTAAGCAAAACTCTGTAAAAATGGCAATTTTGGTCACTCTGGGGGGTTAAAAAGTGGTTATTCAACATGAGGCACAATCCATTTGACATTTTGAATCATTTTTGGTACAGTCCGAAAAATTCATTTTCTGATGAAAAACGATGACTCCGGACCTGTCGAACGTCCCCAAAATGGTCCATATCGATGAAATTTTAACATTTAATCTTTTGACTCCAAACGACTGTTGGATGTGAATTATGACTTTTTCAACTAAAATAAGTGTGTTTAAAGTCATTTATGTGCCTGAAATTGGTCAAAATTGAAGCTTTTGAGTAAGCAAAACTCTGTAAAAATGGCAATTTTGGTCACTCTGAGGGGTTAAAAAGTGGTTATTCAACATGAGGCACGATCCATTTGACATTTTGAATCATTTTTGGTACAGTCCGAAAAATTCATTTTCTGATGAAAAACGATGACTCCGGACCTGTCGAACGTCCCCAAAATGGTCCATATCGATGAAATTTTAACATTTAATCTTTTGACTCCAAACGACTGTTGGGTGTGAATTATGATTTTTTCAACTAAAATAAGTGTGTTTAAAGTCATTTATGTGCCTGAAATAGGTCAAAATTGAAGCTTTTGAGTAAGCAAAAACTCTGTAAAAATGGCAATTTTGGTCACTCTGAGGGGTTAAAAAGTGGTTATTCAACATGAGGCACGATCCATTTGACATTTTGAATCATTTTTGGTACAGTCCGAAAAATTAATTTTCTGATGAAAAACGATGACTCCGGACCTGTCGAACGTCCCCAAAATGGTCCATATCGATTAAATTTTAACATTCAATCTTTTGACTCCAAACGACTGTTGGGTGTGAATTATGATTTTTTCAACTAAAATAAGTGTGGTTAAAGTCATTTATGTGCCTGAAATAGGTCAAAATTGAAGCTTTTGAGTAAGCAAAACTCTGTAAAAATGGCAATTTTGGTCACTCTGAGGGGTTAAAAGTGGTTATTCAACATGAGGCACGATCCATTTGACATTTTGAATCATTTTTGGTACAGTCCGAAAAATTCATTTTCTGATGAAAAACGATGACTCCGGACCTGTCGAACGTCCCCAAAATGGTCCATATCGATGAAATTTTAACATTTAATCTTTTGACTCCAAACGACTGTTGGATGTGAATTATGATTTTTTCAACTAAAATAAGTGTGTTTAAAGTCATTTATGTGCCTGAAATTGGTCAAAATGTAAGCTTTTGAGTAAGCAAAACTCTGTAAAAATGGCAATTTTGGTCACTCTGAGGGGTTAAAAAGTGGTTATTCAACATGAGGCACGATCCATTTGACATTTTGAATAATTTTTGGTACAGTCCGAAAAATTCATTTTCTGATGAAAAACGATGACTCCGGACCTGTCGAACGTCCCCAAAATGGTCCATATCGATGAAATTTTAACATTTAATCTTTTGACTCCAAACGACTGTTGGATGTGAATTATGACTTTTTCAACTAAAATAAGTGTGTTTAAAGTCATTTATGCGCCTGAAATAGGTCAAAATTGAAGCTTTTGAGTAAGCAAAACTCTGTAAAAATGGCAATTTTGGTCACTCTGAGGGGTTAAAAAGTGGTTATTCAACATGAGGCACGATCCATTTGACATTTTGAATCATTTTTGGTACAGTCCGAAAAATTCATTTTCTGATGAAAAACGATGACTCCGGACCTGTCGAACGTCCCCAAAATGGTCCATATCGATGAAATTTTAACATTTAATCTTTTGACTCCAAACAACTGTTGGGTGTGAATTATGATTTTTTCAACTAAAATAAGTGTGTTTAAAGTCATTTATGTGCCTGAAATAGGTCAAAATTGAAGCTTTTGAGTAAGCAAAACTCTGTAAAAATGGCAATTTTGGTCACTCTGAGGGGTTAAAAAGTGGTTATTCAACATGAGGCACGATCCATTTGACATTTTGAATCATTTTTGGTACAGTCCGAAAAATTCATTTTCTGATGAAAAACGATGACTCCGGACCTGTCGAACGTCCCCAAAATGGTCCATATCGATGAAATTTTAACATTTAATCTTTTGACTCCAAACGACTGTTGGATGTGAATTATGATTTTTTCAACTAAAATAAGTGTGTTTAAAGTCATTTATGTGCCTGAAATTGGTCAAAATGTAAGCTTTTGAGTAAGCAAAACTCTGTAAAAATGGCAATTTTGGTCACTCTGAGGGGTTAAAAAGTGGTTATTCAACATGAGGCACGATCCATTTGACATTTTGAATAATTTTTGGTACAGTCCGAAAAATTCATTTTCTGATGAAAAACGATGACTCCGGACCTGTCGAACGTCCCCAAAATGGTCCATATCGATGAAATTTTAACATTTAATCTTTTGACTCCAAACGACTGTTGGATGTGAATTATGACTTTTTCAACTAAAATAAGTGTGTTTAAAGTCATTTATGCGCCTGAAATAGGTCAAAATTGAAGCTTTTGAGTAAGCAAAACTCTGTAAAAATGGCAATTTTGGTCACTCTGGGGGGTTAAAAAGTGGTTATTCAACATGAGGCACAATCCATTTGACATTTTGAATCATTTTTGGTACAGTCCGAAAAATTCATTTTCTGATGAAAAACGATGACTCCGGACCTGTCGAACGTCCCCAAAATGGTCCATATCGATGAAATTTTAACATTTAATCTTTTGACTCCAAACGACTGTTGGATGTGAATTATGACTTTTTCAACTAAAATAAGTGTGTTTAAAGTCATTTATGTGCCTGAAATTGGTCAAAATTGAAGCTTTTGAGTAAGCAAAACTCTGTAAAAATGGCAATTTTGGTCACTCTGAGGGGTTAAAAAGTTGTTATTCAACATGAGGCACGATCCATTTGACATTTTGAATAATTTTTGGTATAGTCCGAAAAATTCATTTTCTGATGAAAAACGATGACTCCGGACCTGTCGAACGTCCCCAAAATGTTCCATATCGATGAAATTTTAACATTTAATCTTTTGACTCCAGACGACTGTTGGATGTGAATTATGACTTTTTCAACTAAAATAAGTGTGTTTAAAGTCATTTATGTGCCTGAAATTGGTCAAAATTGAAGCTTTTGAGTAAGCAAAACTCTGTAAAAAGGGCAATTTTGGTCACTCTGAGGGGTTAAAAAGTTGTTATTCAACATGAGGCACGATCCATTTGACATTTTGAATCATTTTTGGTATAGTCCGAAAAATTCATTTTCTGATGAAAAACGATGACTCCCGACCTGTCGAACGTCCCCAAAATGGTCCATATCGATGAAATTTTAACATTTAATCTTTTGACTCCAAACGACCGTTGGATGTGAATTATGACTTTTTCAACTAAAATAAGTGTGTTTAAAGTCATTTATGTGCCTGAAATTGGTCAAAATTGAAGCTTTTGAGTAAGCAAAACTCTGTAAAAATGGCAATTTTGTTTACTCTGAGGGGTTAAAAAGTTGTTATTCAACATGAGGCACGATCCATTTGACATTTTGAGTCATTTTTGGTACAGTCCGAAAAATTCATTTTCTGATGAAAAACGATGACTCCGGACCTGTCGAACGTCCCCAAAATGGTCCATATCGATGAAATTTTAACATTTAATCTTTTGACTCCAAACGACTGTTGGATGTGAATTATGATTTTTTCAACTAAAATAAGTGTGTTTAAAGTCATTTATGTGCCTGAAATTGGTCAAAATTGAAGCTTTTGAGTAAGCAAAACTCTGTAAAAATGGCAATTTTGGTCACTCTGGGGGGTTAAAAAGTGGTTATTCAACATGAGGCACAATCCATTTGACATTTTGAATCATTTTTGGTACAGTCCGAAAAATTCATTTTCTGATGAAAAACGATGACTCCGGACCTGTCGAACGTCCCCAAAATGGTCCATATCGATGAAATTTTAACATTTAATCTTTTGACTCCAAACGACTGTTGGATGTGAATTATGACTTTTTCAACTAAAATAAGTGTGTTTAAAGTCATTTATGTGCCTGAAATTGGTCAAAATTGAAGCTTTTGAGTAAGCAAAACTCTGTAAAAATGGCAATTTTGGTCACTCTGAGGGGTTAAAAAGTTGTTATTCAACATGAGGCACGATCCATTTGACATTTTGAATAATTTTTGGTATAGTCTGAAAAATTCATTTTCTGATGAAAAACGATGACTCTGGACCTGTCGAACGTCCCCAAAATGTTCCATATCGATGAAATTTTAACATTTAATCTTTTGACTCCAAACGACTGTTGGATGTGAATTATGACTTTTTCAACTAAAATAAGTGTGTTTAAAGTCATTTATGTGCCTGAAATTGGTCAAAATTGAAGCTTTTGAGTAAGCAAAACTCTGTAAAAAGGGCAATTTTGGTCACTCTGAGGGGTTAAAAAGTTGTTATTCAACATGAGGCACGATCCATTTGACATTTTGAATCATTTTTGGTATAGTCCGTAAAATTCATTTTCTGATGAAAAACTATGACTCCGGACCTGTCGAACGTCCCCAAAATGGTCCATATCGATGAAATTTTAACATTTAATCTTTTGACTCCAAACGACCGTTGGATGTGAATTATGACTTTTTCAACTAAAATAAGTGTGTTTAAAGTCATTTATGTGCCTGAAATTGGTCAAAATTGAAGCTTTTGAGTAAGCAAAACTCTGTAAAAATGGCAATTTTGTTTACTCTGAGGGGTTAAAAAGTTGTTATTCAACATGAGGCACGATCCATTTGACATTTTGAGTCATTTTTGGTACAGTCCGAAAAATTCATTTTCTGATGAAAAACGATGACTCCGGACCTGTCGAACGTCCCCAAAATGGTCCATATCGATGAAATTTTAACATTTAATCTTTTGACTCCAAACGACTGTTGGATTTGAATTATGACTTTTTCAACTAAAATAAGTGTGTTTAAAGTCATTTATGTGCCTGAAATAGGTCAAAATTGAAGCTTTTGAGTAAGCAAAACTCTGTAAAAATGGCAATTTTGGTCACTCTGAGGGGTTAAAAAGTGGTTATTCAACATGAGGCACAATCCATTTGACATTTTGAATCATTTTTGGTACAGTCCGAAAAAATAATTTTCTGATGAAAAACGATGACTCCGGACCTGTCGAACGTCCCCAAAATGTTCCATATCGATGAAATTTTAACATTTAATCTTTTGACTCCAAACGACTGTTGGATGTGAATTATGACTTTTTCAACTAAAATAAGTGTGTTTAAAGTCATTTATGTGCCTGAAATTGGTCAAAATTGAAGCTTTTGAGTAAGCAAAACTCTGTAAAAATGGCAATTTTGGTCACTCTGAGGGGTTTAAAAGTGGTTATTCAACATGAGGCAAGATCCATTTGACATTTTGAATCATTTTTGGTACAGTCCGAAAAAATAATTTTCTGATGAAAAACGATGACTCCGGACCTGTCGAACGTCCCCAAAATGGTCCATATCGATGAAATTTTAACATTTAATCTTTTGACTCCAAACGACTGTTGGATGTGAATTATGATTTTTTCAACTAAAATAAGTGTGTTTAAAGTCATTTATGTGCCTGAAATTGGTCAAAATGTAAGCTTTTGAGTAAGCAAAACTCTGTAAAAATGGCAATTTTGGTCACTCTGAGGGGTTAAAAAGTGGTTATTCAACATGAGGCACGATCCATTTGACATTTTAAATAATTTTTGGTACAGTCCGAAAAATTCATTTTCTGATGAAAAACGATGACTCCGGACCTGTCGAACGCCCCCAAAATGGTCCATATCGATGAAATTTTAACATTTAATCTTTTGACTCCAAACGACTGTTGGATGTGAATTATGACTTTTTCAACTAAAATAAGTGTGTTTAAAGTCATTTATGTGCCTGAAATTGGTCAAAATTGAAGCTTTTGAGTAAGCAAAACTCTGTAAAAATGGCAATTTTGGTCACTCTGAGGGGTTAAAAAGTGGTTATTCAACATGAGGCACGATCCATTTGACATTTTGAATAATTTTTGGTACAGTCCGAAAAATTCATTTTCTGATGAAAAACGATGACTCCGGACCTGTCGAACGTCCCCAAAATGGTCCATATCGATGAAATTTTAACATTTAATCTTTTGACTCCAAACGACTGTTGGATGTGAATTATGACTTTTTCAACTAAAATAAGTGTGTTTAAAGTCATTTATGTGCCTGAAATTGGTCAAAATTGAAGCTTTTGAGTAAGCAAAACTCTGTAAAAATGGCAATTTTGGTCACTCTGAGGGGTTAAAAAGTTGTTATTCAACATGAGGCACGATCCATTTGACATTTTGAATAATTTTTGGTATAGTCCGAAAAATTCATTTTCTGATGAAAAACGATGACTCCGGACCTGTCGAACGTCCCCAAAATGTTCCATATCGATGAAATTTTAACATTTAATCTTTTGACTCCAGACGACTGTTGGATGTGAATTATGACTTTTTCAACTAAAATAAGTGTGTTTAAAGTCATTTATGTGCCTGAAATTGGTCAAAATTGAAGCTTTTGAGTAAGCAAAACTCTGTAAAAAGGGCAATTTTGGTCACTCTGAGGGGTTAAAAAGTTGTTATTCAACATGAGGCACGATCCATTTGACATTTTGAATCATTTTTGGTATAGTCCGAAAAATTCATTTTCTGATGAAAAACGATGACTCCGGACCTGTCGAACGTCCCCAAAATGGTCCATATCGATGAAATTTTAACATTTAATCTTTTGACTCCAAACGACCGTTGGATGTGAATTATGACTTTTTCAACTAAAATAAGTGTGTTTAAAGTCATTTATGTGCCTGAAATTGGTCAAAATTGAAGCTTTTGAGTAAGCAAAACTCTGTAAAAATGGCAATTTTGTTTACTCTGAGGGGTTAAAAAGTTGTTATTCAACATGAGGCACGATCCATTTGACATTTTGAGTCATTTTTGGTACAGTCCGAAAAATTCATTTTCTGATGAAAAACGATGACTCCGGACCTGTCGAACGTCCCCAAAATGGTCCATATCGATGAAATTTTAACATTTAATCTTTTGACTCCAAACGACTGTTGGATGTGAATTATGATTTTTTCAACTAAAATAAGTGTGTTTAAAGTCATTTATGTGCCTGAAATTGGTCAAAATTGAAGCTTTTGAGTAAGCAAAACTCTGTAAAAATGGCAATTTTGGTCACTCTGGGGGGTTAAAAAGTGGTTATTCAACATGAGGCACAATCCATTTGACATTTTGAATCATTTTTGGTACAGTCCGAAAAATTCATTTTCTGATGAAAAACGATGACTCCGGACCTGTCGAACGTCCCCAAAATGGTCCATATCGATGAAATTTTAACATTTAATCTTTTGACTCCAAACGACTGTTGGATGTGAATTATGACTTTTTCAACTAAAATAAGTGTGTTTAAAGTCATTTATGTGCCTGAAATTGGTCAAAATTGAAGCTTTTGAGTAAGCAAAACTCTGTAAAAAGGGCAATTTTGGTCACTCTGAGGGGTTAAAAAGTTGTTATTCAACATGAGGCACGATCCATTTGACATTTTGAATCATTTTTGGTATAGTCCGTAAAATTCATTTTCTGATGAAAAACTATGACTCCGGACCTGTCGAACGTCCCCAAAATGGTCCATATCGATGAAATTTTAACATTTAATCTTTTGACTCCAAACGACCGTTGGATGTGAATTATGACTTTTTCAACTAAAATAAGTGTGTTTAAAGTCATTTATGTGCCTGAAATTGGTCAAAATTGAAGCTTTTGAGTAAGCAAAACTCTGTAAAAATGGCAATTTTGTTTACTCTGAGGGGTTAAAAAGTTGTTATTCAACATGAGGCACGATCCATTTGACATTTTGAGTCATTTTTGGTACAGTCCGAAAAATTCATTTTCTGATGAAAAACGATGACTCCGGACCTGTCGAACGTCCCCAAAATGGTCCATATCGATGAAATTTTAACATTTAATCTTTTGACTCCAAACGACTGTTGGATTTGAATTATGACTTTTTCAACTAAAATAAGTGTGTTTAAAGTCATTTATGTGCCTGAAATAGGTCAAAATTGAAGCTTTTGAGTAAGCAAAACTCTGTAAAAATGGCAATTTTGGTCACTCTGAGGGGTTAAAAAGTGGTTATTCAACATGAGGCACAATCCATTTGACATTTTGAATCATTTTTGGTACAGTCCGAAAAAATAATTTTCTGATGAAAAACGATGACTCCGGACCTGTCGAACGTCCCCAAAATGTTCCATATCGATGAAATTTTAACATTTAATCTTTTGACTCCAAACGACTGTTGGATGTGAATTATGACTTTTTCAACTAAAATAAGTGTGTTTAAAGTCATTTATGTGCCTGAAATTGGTCAAAATTGAAGCTTTTGAGTAAGCAAAACTCTGTAAAAATGGCAATTTTGGTCACTCTGAGGGGTTTAAAAGTGGTTATTCAACATGAGGCAAGATCCATTTGACATTTTGAATCATTTTTGGTACAGTCCGAAAAATTCATTTTCTGATGAAAAACGATGACTCCGGACCTGTCGAACGTCCCCAAAATGGTCCATATCGATGAAATTTTAACATTTAATCTTTTGACTCCAAACGACTGTTGGATGTGAATTATGATTTTTTCAACTAAAATAAGTGTGTTTAAAGTCATTTATGTGCCTGAAATTGGTCAAAATGTAAGCTTTTGAGTAAGCAAAACTCTGTAAAAATGGCAATTTTGGTCACTCTGAGGGGTTAAAAAGTGGTTATTCAACATGAGGCACGATCCATTTGACATTTTAAATAATTTTTGGTACAGTCCGAAAAATTCATTTTCTGATGAAAAACGATGACTCCGGACCTGTCGAACGCCCCCAAAATGGTCCATATCGATGAAATTTTAACATTTAATCTTTTGACTCCAAACGACTGTTGGATGTGAATTATGACTTTTTCAACTAAAATAAGTGTGTTTAAAGTCATTTATGTGCCTGAAATTGGTCAAAATTGAAGCTTTTGAGTAAGCAAAACTCTGTAAAAATGGCAATTTTGGTCACTCTGAGGGGTTAAAAAGTGGTTATTCAACATGAGGCACGATCCATTTGACATTTTGAATAATTTTTGGTACAGTCCGAAAAATTCATTTTCTGATGAAAAACGATGACTCCGGACCTGTCGAACGTCCCCAAAATGGTCCATATCGATGAAATTTTAACATTTAATCTTTTGACTCCAAACGACTGTTGGATGTGAATTATGACTTTTTCAACTAAAATAAGTGTGTTTAAAGTCATTTATGTGCCTGAAATTGGTCAAAATTGAAGCTTTTGAGTAAGCAAAACTCTGTAAAAATGGCAATTTTGGTCACTCTGAGGGGTTAAAAAGTTGTTATTCAACATGAGGCACGATCCATTTGACATTTTGAATAATTTTTGGTATAGTCCGAAAAATTCATTTTCTGATGAAAAACGATGACTCCGGACCTGTCGAACGTCCCCAAAATGTTCCATATCGATGAAATTTTAACATTTAATCTTTTGACTCCAAACGACTGTTGGATGTGAATTATGACTTTTTCAACTAAAATAAGTGTGTTTAAAGTCATTTATGTGCCTGAAATTGGTCAAAATTGAAGCTTTTGAGTAAGCAAAACTCTGTAAAAAGGGCAATTTTGGTCACTCTGAGGGGTTAAAAAGTTGTTATTCAACATGAGGCACGATCCATTTGACATTTTGAATCATTTTTGGTATAGTCCGAAAAATTCATTTTCTGATGAAAAAAGATGACTCCGGACCTGTCGAACGTCCCCAAAATGGTCCATATCGATGAAATTTTAACATTTAATCTTTTGACTCCAAACGACCGTTGGATGTGAATTATGACTTTTTCAACTAAAATAAGTGTGTTTAAAGTCATTTATGTGCCTGAAATTGGTCAAAATTGAAGCTTTTGAGTAAGCAAAACTCTGTAAAAATGGCAATTTTGTTTACTCTGAGGGGTTAAAAAGTTGTTATTCAACATGAGGCACGATCCATTTGACATTTTGAGTCATTTTTGGTACAGTCCGAAAAATTCATTTTCTGATGAAAAACGATGACTCCGGACCTGTCGAACGTCCCCAAAATGGTCCATATCGATGAAATTTTAACATTTAATCTTTTGACTCCAAACGACTGTTGGATTTGAATTGTGACTTTTTCAACTAAAATAAGTGTGTTTAAAGTCATTTATGTGCCTGAAATAGGTCAAAATTGAAGCTTTTGAGTAAGCAAAACTCTGTAAAAATGGCAATTTTGGTCACTCTGGGGGGTTAAAAAGTGGTTATTCAACATGAGGCACAATCCATTTGACATTTTGAATCATTTTTGGTACAGTCCGAAAAATTCATTTTCTGATGAAAAACGATGACTCCGGACCTGTCGAACGTCCCCAAAATGGTCCATATCGATGAAATTTTAACATTTAATCTTTTGACTCCAAACGACTGTTGGATGTGAATTATGACTTTTTCAACTAAAATAAGTGTGTTTAAAGTCATTTATGTGCCTGAAATTGGTCAAAATTGAAGCTTTTGAGTAAGCAAAACTCTGTAAAAATGGCAATTTTGGTCACTCTGAGGGGTTAAAAAGTTGTTATTCAACATGAGGCACGATCCATTTGACATTTTGAATAATTTTTGGTATAGTCCGAAAAATTCATTTTCTGATGAAAAACGATGACTCCGGACCTGTCGAACGTCCCCAAAATGTTCCATATCGATGAAATTTTAACATTTAATCTTTTGACTCCAGACGACTGTTGGATGTGAATTATGACTTTTTCAACTAAAATAAGTGTGTTTAAAGTCATTTATGTGCCTGAAATTGGTCAAAATTGAAGCTTTTGAGTAAGCAAAACTCTGTAAAAAGGGCAATTTTGGTCACTCTGAGGGGTTAAAAAGTTGTTATTCAACATGAGGCACGATCCATTTGACATTTTGAATCATTTTTGGTATAGTCCGAAAAATTCATTTTCTGATGAAAAACGATGACTCCGGACCTGTCGAACGTCCCCAAAATGGTCCATATCGATGAAATTTTAACATTTAATCTTTTGACTCCAAACGACCGTTGGATGTGAATTATGACTTTTTCAACTAAAATAAGTGTGTTTAAAGTCATTTATGTGCCTGAAATTGGTCAAAATTGAAGCTTTTGAGTAAGCAAAACTCTGTAAAAATGGCAATTTTGTTTACTCTGAGGGGTTAAAAAGTTGTTATTCAACATGAGGCACGATCCATTTGACATTTTGAGTCATTTTTGGTACAGTCCGAAAAATTCATTTTCTGATGAAAAACGATGACTCCGGACCTGTCGAACGTCCCCAAAATGGTCCATATCGATGAAATTTTAACATTTAATCTTTTGACTCCAAACGACTGTTGGATGTGAATTATGATTTTTTCAACTAAAATAAGTGTGTTTAAAGTCATTTATGTGCCTGAAATTGGTCAAAATTGAAGCTTTTGAGTTAGCAAAACTCTGTAAAAATGGCAATTTTGGTCACTCTGGGGGGTTAAAAAGTGGTTATTCAACATGAGGCACAATCCATTTGACATTTTGAATCATTTTTGGTACAGTCCGAAAAATTCATTTTCTGATGAAAAACGATGACTTCGGACCTGTCGAACGTCCCCAAAATGGTCCATATCGATGAAATTTTAACATTTAATCTTTTGACTCCAAACGACTGTTGGATGTGAATTATGACTTTTTCAACTAAAATAAGTGTGTTTAAAGTCATTTATGTGCCTGAAATTGGTCAAAATTGAAGCTTTTGAGTAAGCAAAACTCTGTAAAAATGGCAATTTTGGTCACTCTGAGGGGTTAAAAAGTTGTTATTCAACATGAGGCACGATCCATTTGACATTTTGAATAATTTTTGGTATAGTCCGAAAAATTCATTTTCTGATGAAAAACGATGACTCTGGACCTGTCGAACGTCCCCAAAATGGTCCATATCGATGAAATTTTAACATTTAATCTTTTGACTCCAAACGACCGTTGGATGTGAATTATGACTTTTTCAACTAAAATAAGTGTGTTTAAAGTCATTTATGTGCCTGAAATTGGTCAAAATTGAAGCTTTTGAGTAAGCAAAACTCTGTAAAAATGGCAATTTTGTTTACTCTGAGGGGTTAAAAAGTTGTTATTCAACATGAGGCACGATCCATTTGACATTTTGAGTCATTTTTGGTACAGTCCGAAAAATTCATTTTCTGATGAAAAACGATGACTCCGGACCTGTCGAACGTCCCCAAAATGGTCCATATCGATGAAATTTTAACATTTAATCTTTTGACTCCAAACGACTGTTGGATTTGAATTATGACTTTTTCAACTAAAATAAGTGTGTTTAAAGTCATTTATGTGCCTGAAATAGGTCAAAATTGAAGCTTTTGAGTAAGCAAAACTCTGTAAAAATGGCAATTTTGGTCACTCTGAGGGGTTAAAAAGTGGTTATTCAACATGAGGCACAATCCATTTGACATTTTGAATCATTTTTGGTACAGTCCGAAAAAATAATTTTCTGATGAAAAACGATGACTCCGGACCTGTCGAACGTCCCCAAAATGTTCCATATCGATGAAATTTTAACATTTAATCTTTTGACTCCAAACGACTGTTGGATGTGAATTATGACTTTTTCAACTAAAATAAGTGTGTTTAAAGTCATTTATGTGCCTGAAATTGGTCAAAATTGAAGCTTTTGAGTAAGCAAAACTCTGTAAAAATGGCAATTTTGGTCACTCTGAGGGGTTTAAAAGTGGTTATTCAACATGAGGCAAGATCCATTTGACATTTTGAATCATTTTTGGTACAGTCCGAAAAATTCATTTTCTGATGAAAAACGATGACTCCGGACCTGTCGAACGTCCCCAAAATGGTCCATATCGATGAAATTTTAACATTTAATCTTTTGACTCCAAACGACTGTTGGATGTGAATTATGATTTTTTCAACTAAAATAAGTGTGTTTAAAGTCATTTATGTGCCTGAAATTGGTCAAAATGTAAGCTTTTGAGTAAGCAAAACTCTGTAAAAATGGCAATTTTGGTCACTCTGAGGGGTTAAAAAGTGGTTATTCAACATGAGGCACGATCCATTTGACATTTTAAATAATTTTTGGTACAGTCCGAAAAATTCATTTTCTGATGAAAAACGATGACTCCGGACCTGTCGAACGCCCCCAAAATGGTCCATATCGATGAAATTTTAACATTTAATCTTTTGACTCCAAACGACTGTTGGATGTGAATTATGACTTTTTCAACTAAAATAAGTGTGTTTAAAGTCATTTATGTGCCTGAAATTGGTCAAAATTGAAGCTTTTGAGTAAGCAAAACTCTGTAAAAATGGCAATTTTGGTCACTCTGAGGGGTTAAAAAGTGGTTATTCAACATGAGGCACGATCCATTTGACATTTTGAATAATTTTTGGTACAGTCCGAAAAATTCATTTTCTGATGAAAAACGATGACTCCGGACCTGTCGAACGTCTCCAAAATGGTCCATATTGATGAAATTTTAACATTTAATCTTTTGACTCCAAACGACTGTTGGATGTGAATTATGACTTTTTCAACTAAAATAAGTGTGTTTAAAGTCATTTATGCGCCTGAAATAGGTCAAAATTTAAGCTTTTGAGTAAGCAAAACTCTGTAAAAATGGCAATTTTGGTCACTCTGGGGGGTTAAAAAGTGGTTATTCAACATGAGGCACAATCCATTTGACATTTTGAATCATTTTTGGTACAGTCCGAAAAATTCATTTTCTGATGAAAAACGATGACTCCGGACCTGTCGAACGTCCCCAAAATGGTCCATATCGATGAAATTTTAACATTTAATCTTTTGACTCCAAACGACTGTTGGATGTGAATTATGACTTTTTCAACTAAAATAAGTGTGTTTAAAGTCATTTATGTGCCTGAAATTGGTCAAAATTGAAGCTTTTGAGTAAGCAAAACTCTGTAAAAATGGCAATTTTGGTCACTCTGAGGGGTTAAAAAGTTGTTATTCAACATGAGGCACGATCCATTTGACATTTTGAATAATTTTTGGTATAGTCCGAAAAATTCATTTTCTGATGAAAAACGATGACTCCGGACCTGTCGAACGTCCCCAAAATGTTCCATATCGATGAAATTTTAACATTTAATCTTTTGACTCCAAACGACTGTTGGATGTGAATTATGACTTTTTCAACTAAAATAAGTGTGTTTAAAGTCATTTATGTGCCTGAAATTGGTCAAAATTGAAGCTTTTGAGTAAGCAAAACTCTGTAAAAAGGGCAATTTTGGTCACTCTGAGGGGTTAAAAAGTTGTTATTCAACATGAGGCACGATCCATTTGACATTTTGAATCATTTTTGGTATAGTCCGAAAAATTCATTTTCTGATGAAAAAAGATGACTCCGGACCTGTCGAACGTCCCCAAAATGGTCCATATCGATGAAATTTTAACATTTAATCTTTTGACTCCAAACGACCGTTGGATGTGAATTATGACTTTTTCAACTAAAATAAGTGTGTTTAAAGTCATTTATGTGCCTGAAATTGGTCAAAATTGAAGCTTTTGAGTAAGCAAAACTCTGTAAAAATGGCAATTTTGTTTACTCTGAGGGGTTAAAAAGTTGTTATTCAACATGAGGCACGATCCATTTGACATTTTGAGTCATTTTTGGTACAGTCCGAAAAATTCATTTTCTGATGAAAAACGATGACTCCGGACCTGTCGAACGTCCCCAAAATGGTCCATATCGATGAAATTTTAACATTTAATCTTTTGACTCCAAACGACTGTTGGATTTGAATTGTGACTTTTTCAACTAAAATAAGTGTGTTTAAAGTCATTTATGTGCCTGAAATAGGTCAAAATTGAAGCTTTTGAGTAAGCAAAACTCTGTAAAAATGGCAATTTTGGTCACTCTGAGGGGTTAAAAAGTGGTTATTCAACATGAGGCACAATCCATTTGACATTTTGAATCATTTTTGGTACAGTCCGAAAAAATAATTTTCTGATGAAAAACGATGACTCCGGACCTGTCGAACGTCCCCAAAATGTTCCATATCGATGAAATTTTAACATTTAATCTTTTGACTCCAAACGACTGTTGGATGTGAATTATGACTTTTTCAACTAAAATGAGTATGTTTAAAGTCATTTATGTGCCTGAAATTGGTCAAAATTGAAGCTTTTGAGTAAGCAAAACTCTGTAAAAATGGCAATTTTGGTCACTTTGAGGGGTTAAAAAGTGGTTATTCAACATGAGGCACGATCCATTTGACATTTTGAATCATTTTTGGTACAGTCCGAAAAATTCATTTTCTGATGAAAAACGATGACTCCGGACCTGTCGAACGTCCCCAAAATGGTCCATATCGATGAAATTTGAACATTTAATCTTTTGACTCCAAACGACTGTTGGATGTGAATTATGATTTTTTCAACTAAAATAAGTGTGTTTAAAGTCATTTATGTGCCTGAAATTGGTCAAAATGTAAGCTTTTGAGTAAGCAAAACTCTGTAAAAATGGCAATTTTGGTCACTCTGAGGGGTTAAAAAGTGGTTATTCAACATGAGGCACGATCCATTTGACATTTTGAATAATTTTTGGTACAGTCCGAAAAATTCATTTTCTGATGAAAAACGATGACTCCGGACCTGTCGAACGTCCCCAAAATGGTCCATATCGATGAAATTTTAACATTTAATCTTTTGACTCCAAACGACTGTTGGATTTGAATTATGACTTTTTCAACTAAAATAAGTGTGTTTAAAGTCATTTATGTGCCTGAAATAGGTCAAAATTGAAGCTTTTGAGTAAGCAAAACTCTGTAAAAATGGCATTTTTGGTCACTCTGAGGGGTTAAAAAGTGGTTATTCAACATGAGGCACAATCCATTTGACATTTTGAATAATTTTTGGTACAGTCCGAAAAATTCATTTTCTGATGAAAAACGACGACTCCGGACCTGTCGAACGCCCCCAAAATGGTCCATATCGATGAAATTTTAACATTTAATCTTTTGACTCCAAACGACTGTTGGATGTGAATTATGACTTTTTCAACTAAAATAAGTGTGTTTAAAGTCATTTATGTGCCTGAAATTGGTCAAAATTGAAGCTTTTGAGTAAGCAAAACTCTGTAAAAATGGCAATTTAGGTCACTCTGAGGGGTTAAAAAGTGGTTATTCAACATGAGGCACGATCCATTTGACATTTTGAATCATTTTTGGTACAGTCCGAAAAATTCATTTTCTGATGAAAAACGATGACTCCGGACCTGTCGAACGTCCCCAAAATGGTCCATATCGATGAAATTTTAACATTTAATCTTTTGACTCCAAACGACTGTTGGGTGTGAATTATGATTTTTTCAACTAAAATAAGTGTGTTTAAAGTCATTTATGTGCCTGAAATAGGTCAAAATTGAAGCTTTTGAGCAAGCAAAAACTCTGTAAAAATGGCAATTTTGGTCACTCTGAGGGGTTAAAAAGTGGTTATTCAACATGAGGCACGATCCATTTGACATTTTGAATCATTTTTGGTACAGTCCGAAAAATTAATTTTCTGATGAAAAACGATGACGCCGGGCCTGTCGAACGTCCCCAAAATGGTCCATATCGATGAAATTTTAACATTTAATCTTTTGACTCCAAACGACTGTTGGGTGTGAATTATGATTTTTTCAACTAAAATAAGTGTGTTTAAAGTCATTTATGTGCCTGAAATAGGTCAAAATTGAAGCTTTTGAGTAAGCAAAACTCTGTAAAAATGGCAATTTTGGTCACTCTGAGGGGTTAAAAGTGGTTATTCAACATGAGGCACGATCCATTTGACATTTTGAATCATTTTTGGTACAGTCCGAAAAATTCATTTTCTGATGAAAAACGATGACTCCGGACCTGTCGAACGTCCCCAAAATGGTCCATATCGATGAAATTTTAACATTTAATCTTTTGACTCCAAACGACTGTTGGATGTGAATTATGATTTTTTCAACTAAAATAAGTGTGTTTAAAGTCATTTATGTGCCTGAAATTGGTCAAAATGTAAGCTTTTGAGTAAGCAAAACTCTGTAAAAATGGCAATTTTGGTCACTCTGAGGGGTTAAAAAGTGGTTATTCAACATGAGGCACGATCCATTTGACATTTTGAATAATTTTTTGTACAGTCCGAAAAATTCATTTTCTGATAAAAACCGATGACTCCGGACCTGTCGAACGTCCCCAAAATGGTCCATATCGATGAAATTTTAACATTTAATCTTTTGACTCCAAACGACTGTTGGATGTGAATTATGACTTTTTCAACTAAAATAAGTGTGTTTAAAGTCATTTATGCGCCTGAAATAGGTCAAAATTGAAGCTTTTGAGTAAGCAAAACTCTGTAAAAATGGCAATTTTGGTCACTCTGAGGGGTTAAAAAGTGGTTATTCAACATGAGGCACGATCCATTTGACATTTTGAATCATTTTTGGTACAGTCCGAAAAATTCATTTTCTGATGAAAAACGATGACTCCGGACCTGTCGAACGTCCCCAAAATGGTCCATATCGATGAAATTTTAACATTTAATCTTTTGACTCCAAACGACTGTTGGGTGTGAATTATGATTTTTTCAACTAAAATAAGTGTGTTTAAAGTCATTTATGTGCCTGAAATAGGTCAAAATTGAAGCTTTTGAGTAAGCAAAACTCTGTAAAAATGGCAATTTTGGTCACTCTGAGGGGTTAAAAAGTGGTTATTCAACATGAGGCACGATCCATTTGACATTTTGAATCATTTTTGGTACAGTCCGAAAAATTCATTTTCTGATGAAAAACGATGACTCCGGACCTGTCGAACGTCCCCAAAATGGTCCATATCGATGAAATTTTAACATTTAATCTTTTGACTCCAAACGACTGTTGGATGTGCATTATGATTTTTTCAACTAAAATAAGTGTGTTTAAAGTCATTTATGTGCCTGAAATTGGTCAAAATGTAAGCTTTTGAGTAAGCAAAACTCTGTAAAAATGGCAATTTTGGTCACTCTGAGGGGTTAAAAAGTGGTTATTCAACATGAGGCACGATCCATTTGACATTTTGAATAATTTTTGGTACAGTCCGAAAAATTCATTTTCTGATGAAAAACGATGACTCCGGACCTGTCGAACCTCCCCAAAATGGTCCATATCGATGAAATTTTAACATTTAATCTTTTGACTCCAAACGACCGTTGGATGTGAATTATGACTTTTTCAACTAAAATAAGTGTGTTTAAAGTCATTTATGTGCCTGAAATTGGTCAAAATTGAAGCTTTTGAGTAAGCAAAACTCTGTAAAAATGACAATTTTGTTTACTCTGAGGGGTTAAAAAGTTGTTATTCAACATGAGGCACGATCCATTTGACATTTTGAGTCATTTTTGGTACAGTCCGAAAAATTCATTTTCTGATGAAAAACGATGACTCCGGACCTGTCGAACGTCCCCAAAATGGTCCATATCGATGAAATTTTAACATTTAATCTTTTGACTCCAAACGACTGTTGGATGTGCATTATGATTTTTTCAACTAAAATAAGTGTGTTTAAAGTCATTTATGTGCCTGAAATTGGTCAAAATGTAAGCTTTTGAATAAGCAAAACTCTGTAAAAATGGCAATTTTGGTCACTCTGAGGGGTTAAAAAGTGGTTATTCAACATGAGGCACGATCCATTTGACATTTTGAATAATTTTTGGTACAGTCCGAAAAATTCATTTTCTGATGAAAAACGATGACTCCGGACCTGTCGAACGTCCCCAAAATGGTCCATATCGATGAAATTTTAACATTTAATCTTTTGACTCCAAACGACTGTTGGATGTGAATTATGACTTTTTCAACTAAAATAAGTGTGTTTAAAGTCATTTATGCGCCTGAAATAGGTCAAAATTGAAGCTTTTGAGTAAGCAAAACTCTGTAAAAATGGCAATTTTGGTCACTCTGGGGGTGTTAAAAAGTGGTTATTCAACATGAGGCACAATCCATTTGACATTTTGAATCATTTTTGGTACAGTCCGAAAAATTCATTTTCTGATGAAAAACGATGACTCCTGTCGAACGTCCCCAAAATGGTCCATATCGATGAAATTTTAACATTTAATCTTTTGACTCCAAACGACTGTTGGATGTGAATTATGACTTTTTCAACTAAAATAAGTGTGTTTAAAGTCATTTATGTGCCTGAAATTGGTCAAAATTGAAGCTTTTGAGTAAGCAAAACTCTGTAAAAAGGGCAATTTTGGTCACTCTGAGGGGTTAAAAAGTTGTTATTCAACATGAGGCACGATCCATTTGACATTTTGAATCATTTTTGGTATAGTCCGAAAAATTCATTTTCTGATGAAAAACGATGACTCCGGACCTGTCGAACGTCCCCAAAATGGTCCATATCGATGAAATTTTAACATTTAATCTTTTGACTCCAAACGACTGTTGGATGTGAATTATGACTTTTTCAACTAAAATAAGTGTGTTTAAAGTCATTTATGCGCCTGAAATAGGTCAAAATTTAAGCTTTTGAGTAAGCAAAACTCTGTAAAAATGGCAATTTTGGTCACTCTGGGGGGTTAAAAAGTGGTTATTCAACATGAGGCACAATCCATTTGACATTTTGAATCATTTTTGGTACAGTCCGAAAAATTCATTTTCTGATGAAAAACGATGACTCCGGACCTGTCGAACGTCCCCAAAATGGTCCATATCGATGAAATTTTAACATTTAATCTTTTGACTCCAAACGACTGTTGGATGTGAATTATGACTTTTTCAACTAAAATAAGTGTGTTTAAAGTCATTTATGTGCCTGAAATTGGTCAAAATTGAAGCTTTTGAGTAAGCAAAACTCTGTAAAAATGGCAATTTTGGTCATTCTGAGGGGTTAAAAAGTTGTTATTCAACATGAGGCACGATCCATTTGACATTTTGAATAATTTTTGGTATAGTCCGAAAAATTCATTTTCTGATGAAAAACGATGACTCCGGACCTGTCGAACGTCCCCAAAATGTTCCATATCGATGAAATTTTAACATTTAATCTTTTGACTCCAAACGACTGTTGGATGTGAATTATGACTTTTTCAACTAAAATAAGTGTGTTTAAAGTCATTTATGTGCCTGAAATTGGTCAAAATTGAAGCTTTTGAGTAAGCAAAACTCTGTAAAAAGGGCAATTTTGGTCACTCTGAGGGGTTAAAAAGTTGTTATTCAACATGAGGCACGATCCATTTGACATTTTGAATCATTTTTGTTATAGTCCGAAAAATTCATTTTCTGATGAAAAAAGATGACTCCGGACCTGTCGAACGTCCCCAAAATGGTCCATATCGATGAAATTTTAACATTTAATCTTTTGACTCCAAACGACCGTTGGATGTGAATTATGACTTTTTCAACTAAAATAAGTGTGTTTAAAGTCATTTATGTGCCTGAAATTGGTCAAAATTGAAGCTTTTGAGTAAGCAAAACTCTGTAAAAATGGCAATTTTGTTTACTCTGAGGGGTTAAAAAGTTGTTATTCAACATGAGGCACGATCCATTTGACATTTTGAGTCATTTTTGGTACAGTCCGAAAAATTCATTTTCTGATGAAAAACGATGACTCCGGACCTGTCGAACGTCCCCAAAATGGTCCATATCGATGAAATTTTAACATTTAATCTTTTGACTCCAAACGACTGTTGGATTTGAATTGTGACTTTTTCAACTAAAATAAGTGTGTTTAAAGTCATTTATGTGCCTGAAATAGGTCAAAATTGAAGCTTTTGAGTAAGCAAAACTCTGTAAAAATGGCAATTTTGGTCACTCTGGGGGGTTAAAAAGTGGTTATTCAACATGAGGCACAATCCATTTGACATTTTGAATCATTTTTGGTACAGTCCGAAAAATTCATTTTCTGATGAAAAACGATGACTCCGGACCTGTCGAACGTCCCCAAAATGGTCCATATCGATGAAATTTTAACATTTAATCTTTTGACTCCAAACGACTGTTGGATGTGAATTATGACTTTTTCAACTAAAATAAGTGTGTTTAAAGTCATTTATGTGCCTGAAATTGGTCAAAATTGAAGCTTTTGAGTAAGCAAAACTCTGTAAAAATGGCAATTTTGGTCACTCTGAGGGGTTAAAAAGTTGTTATTCAACATGAGGCACGATCCATTTGACATTTTGAATAATTTTTGGTATAGTCCGAAAAATTCATTTTCTGATGAAAAACGATGACTCCGGACCTGTCGAACGTCCCCAAAATGTTCCATATCGATGAAATTTTAACATTTAATCTTTTGACTCCAGACGACTGTTGGATGTGAATTATGACTTTTTCAACTAAAATAAGTGTGTTTAAAGTCATTTATGTGCCTGAAATTGGTCAAAATTGAAGCTTTTGAGTAAGCAAAACTCTGTAAAAAGGGCAATTTTGGTCACTCTGAGGGGTTAAAAAGTTGTTATTCAACATGAGGCACGATCCATTTGACATTTTGAATCATTTTTGGTATAGTCCGAAAAATTCATTTTCTGATGAAAAACGATGACTCCGGACCTGTCGAACGTCCCCAAAATGGTCCATATCGATGAAATTTTAACATTTAATCTTTTGACTCCAAACGACCGTTGGATGTGAATTATGACTTTTTCAACTAAAATAAGTGTGTTTAAAGTCATTTATGTGCCTGAAATTGGTCAAAATTGAAGCTTTTGAGTAAGCAAAACTCTGTAAAAATGGCAATTTTGTTTACTCTGAGGGGTTAAAAAGTTGTTATTCAACATGAGGCACGATCCATTTGACATTTTGAGTCATTTTTGGTACAGTCCGAAAAATTCATTTTCTGATGAAAAACGATGACTCCGGACCTGTCGAACGTCCCCAAAATGGTCCATATCGATGAAATTTTAACATTTAATCTTTTGACTCCAAACGACTGTTGGATGTGAATTATGATTTTTTCAACTAAAATAAGTGTGTTTAAAGTCATTTATGTGCCTGAAATTGGTCAAAATTGAAGCTTTTGAGTTAGCAAAACTCTGTAAAAATGGCAATTTTGGTCACTCTGGGGGGTTAAAAAGTGGTTATTCAACATGAGGCACAATCCATTTGACATTTTGAATCATTTTTGGTACAGTCCGAAAAATTCATTTTCTGATGAAAAACGATGACTTCGGACCTGTCGAACGTCCCCAAAATGGTCCATATCGATGAAATTTTAACATTTAATCTTTTGACTCCAAACGACTGTTGGATGTGAATTATGACTTTTTCAACTAAAATAAGTGTGTTTAAAGTCATTTATGTGCCTGAAATTGGTCAAAATTGAAGCTTTTGAGTAAGCAAAACTCTGTAAAAATGGCAATTTTGGTCACTCTGAGGGGTTAAAAAGTTGTTATTCAACATGAGGCACGATCCATTTGACATTTTGAATAATTTTTGGTATAGTCCGAAAAATTCATTTTCTGATGAAAAACGATGACTCTGGACCTGTCGAACGTCCCCAAAATGGTCCATATCGATGAAATTTTAACATTTAATCTTTTGACTCCAAACGACCGTTGGATGTGAATTATGACTTTTTCAACTAAAATAAGTGTGTTTAAAGTCATTTATGTGCCTGAAATTGGTCAAAATTGAAGCTTTTGAGTAAGCAAAACTCTGTAAAAATGGCAATTTTGTTTACTCTGAGGGGTTAAAAAGTTGTTATTCAACATGAGGCACGATCCATTTGACATTTTGAGTCATTTTTGGTACAGTCCGAAAAATTCATTTTCTGATGAAAAACGATGACTCCGGACCTGTCGAACGTCCCCAAAATGGTCCATATCGATGAAATTTTAACATTTAATCTTTTGACTCCAAACGACTGTTGGATTTGAATTATGACTTTTTCAACTAAAATAAGTGTGTTTAAAGTCATTTATGTGCCTGAAATAGGTCAAAATTGAAGCTTTTGAGTAAGCAAAACTCTGTAAAAATGGCAATTTTGGTCACTCTGAGGGGTTAAAAAGTGGTTATTCAACATGAGGCACAATCCATTTGACATTTTGAATCATTTTTGGTACAGTCCGAAAAAATAATTTTCTGATGAAAAACGATGACTCCGGACCTGTCGAACGTCCCCAAAATGTTCCATATCGATGAAATTTTAACATTTAATCTTTTGACTCCAAACGACTGTTGGATGTGAATTATGACTTTTTCAACTAAAATAAGTGTGTTTAAAGTCATTTATGTGCCTGAAATTGGTCAAAATTGAAGCTTTTGAGTAAGCAAAACTCTGTAAAAATGGCAATTTTGGTCACTCTGAGGGGTTTAAAAGTGGTTATTCAACATGAGGCAAGATCCATTTGACATTTTGAATCATTTTTGGTACAGTCCGAAAAATTCATTTTCTGATGAAAAACGATGACTCCGGACCTGTCGAACGTCCCCAAAATGGTCCATATCGATGAAATTTTAACATTTAATCTTTTGACTCCAAACGACTGTTGGATGTGAATTATGATTTTTTCAACTAAAATAAGTGTGTTTAAAGTCATTTATGTGCCTGAAATTGGTCAAAATGTAAGCTTTTGAGTAAGCAAAACTCTGTAAAAATGGCAATTTTGGTCACTCTGAGGGGTTAAAAAGTGGTTATTCAACATGAGGCACGATCCATTTGACATTTTAAATAATTTTTGGTACAGTCCGAAAAATTCATTTTCTGATGAAAAACGATGACTCCGGACCTGTCGAACGCCCCCAAAATGGTCCATATCGATGAAATTTTAACATTTAATCTTTTGACTCCAAACGACTGTTGGATGTGAATTATGACTTTTTCAACTAAAATAAGTGTGTTTAAAGTCATTTATGTGCCTGAAATTGGTCAAAATTGAAGCTTTTGAGTAAGCAAAACTCTGTAAAAATGGCAATTTTGGTCACTCTGAGGGGTTAAAAAGTGGTTATTCAACATGAGGCACGATCCATTTGACATTTTGAATAATTTTTGGTACAGTCCGAAAAATTCATTTTCTGATGAAAAACGATGACTCCGGACCTGTCGAACGTCCCCAAAATGGTCCATATCGATGAAATTTTAACATTTAATCTTTTGACTCCAAACGACTGTTGGATGTGAATTATGACTTTTTCAACTAAAATAAGTGTGTTTAAAGTCATTTATGCGCCTGAAATAGGTCAAAATTTAAGCTTTTGAGTAAGCAAAACTCTGTAAAAATGGCAATTTTGGTCACTCTGGGGGGTTAAAAAGTGGTTATTCAACATGAGGCACAATCCATTTGACATTTTGAATCATTTTTGGTACAGTCCGAAAAATTCATTTTCTGATGAAAAACGATGACTCCGGACCTGTCGAACGTCCCCAAAATGGTCCATATCGATGAAATTTTAACATTTAATCTTTTGACTCCAAACGACTGTTGGATGTGAATTATGACTTTTTCAACTAAAATAAGTGTGTTTAAAGTCATTTATGTGCCTGAAATTGGTCAAAATTGAAGCTTTTGAGTAAGCAAAACTCTGTAAAAATGGCAATTTTGGTCACTCTGAGGGGTTAAAAAGTTGTTATTCAACATGAGGCACGATCCATTTGACATTTTGAATAATTTTTGGTATAGTCCGAAAAATTCATTTTCTGATGAAAAACGATGACTCCGGACCTGTCGAACGTCCCCAAAATGTTCCATATCGATGAAATTTTAACATTTAATCTTTTGACTCCAAACGACTGTTGGATGTGAATTATGACTTTTTCAACTAAAATAAGTGTGTTTAAAGTCATTTATGTGCCTGAAATTGGTCAAAATTGAAGCTTTTGAGTAAGCAAAACTCTGTAAAAAGGGCAATTTTGGTCACTCTGAGGGGTTAAAAAGTTGTTATTCAACATGAGGCACGATCCATTTGACATTTTGAATCATTTTTGGTATAGTCCGAAAAATTCATTTTCTGATGAAAAAAGATGACTCCGGACCTGTCGAACGTCCCCAAAATGGTCCATATCGATGAAATTTTAACATTTAATCTTTTGACTCCAAACGACCGTTGGATGTGAATTATGACTTTTTCAACTAAAATAAGTGTGTTTAAAGTCATTTATGTGCCTGAAATTGGTCAAAATTGAAGCTTTTGAGTAAGCAAAACTCTGTAAAAATGGCAATTTTGTTTACTCTGAGGGGTTAAAAAGTTGTTATTCAACATGAGGCACGATCCATTTGACATTTTGAGTCATTTTTGGTACAGTCCGAAAAATTCATTTTCTGATGAAAAACGATGACTCCGGACCTGTCGAACGTCCCCAAAATGGTCCATATCGATGAAATTTTAACATTTAATCTTTTGACTCCAAACGACTGTTGGATTTGAATTGTGACTTTTTCAACTAAAATAAGTGTGTTTAAAGTCATTTATGTGCCTGAAATAGGTCAAAATTGAAGCTTTTGAGTAAGCAAAACTCTGTAAAAATGGCAATTTTGGTCACTCTGAGGGGTTAAAAAGTGGTTATTCAACATGAGGCACAATCCATTTGACATTTTGAATCATTTTTGGTACAGTCCGAAAAAATAATTTTCTGATGAAAAACGATGACTCCGGACCTGTCGAACGTCCCCAAAATGTTCCATATCGATGAAATTTTAACATTTAATCTTTTGACTCCAAACGACTGTTGGAT
>NW_028252980.1:0-53424 GCF_964263255.1 Lissotriton vulgaris
CAGCCCCGAGAGTGCACACATTTTCCTGATGTGTCTCATAAGAGCAGTCGGCGCGCAATGCCCATTGGGTTCAAAGGGATTCAGCCTCCCACGTCGTGTGGGTCAGCTTCCCGGGCTGGTGACCATCCCGAGTACTTCACTGGTCTTTAAAAGACCATTTCCTTGTTAACGAGGCTTTGTTGTGTTTTCTAAAGATATCTAGAGAGAGAGTACCCCACTGTCACCAGGGAACAGGGTACACTGACAATCAGTCAAAGGGAAGTCCCTGGGTACACATTCATGTATGGCCTTATTAAAACTCCATACCTATCTTATCTAAACACTCGGTCATCGGGTTTAGAAAACTTAACCAAAGAATTTAAATTTCCACACCAAAATAGGAACGTTCACAGTCTTTTTAATAAAAACATATGACAGTTTATACACAATGACAAATTAAAATTTCAAAGGGCGGTCTTTAAAAAGATGTAGTAAAAACAATTAATCATAACAATCAATCATAACAGTTCATTACATTTCATTACACAAGCACAAAAATTAATAAATCAGATATTAAGCATCAGAATCATTTAAGGCAAAGATCACATGCAAGAATTACATAGAGTCACAGTAAAAAAATCTTATAATACAAAAAACAATCTTCAATGAACCCCTACACAGCGTGGCTTAATGATATTACTACCACTCTTAATTATTTGATCCAAAGGTCATTAGTTCATAAGGAAGTGACATCAATAGTACTACTTTTATGTGTGTATCAATTGTTCACTGGACCTTGTTAGGATTCTACATAAAACAAAAATGTGTCGACACATTTCGGTGCGGAGAACAAAAGATACTGTAGCACCTTCCTCAGGACTGCCGTTTCTTTGGGGTCACCGGCTTCAAAGGTTGTTGATTGTTATGATTAATTATTTTTACTATATCTTTTCAAAGACCACCCTTTGAAATTTTAATTTGTCATTGTGTATAAACGGTCATATGTTTTTATTAAAAAGACTGTGAACGTTCCTATTTTAGTGTGGAAATTTAAATTCTTTGGTTAAGTTTTCTAAACCCGATGACCGAGTGTTTAGATAAGATAGGTATGGAGTTTTAATAAGGCCATACATGAATGTGTACCCAGGGACTTCCCTTTGACTGTTGGTTGTGTTTTCAACCCTTCTTAGAGCCCTTGCATCTCCACTCTGCCTATTGCTGGAAGAATTACCCACCATCCCTCCACCACATTTTATATTTTCTTTTAGCCTGCACTAGATAATGTCCCCCTTGACCTTCATGTGAGGCTCTGACGTCATCTCACCTGCTTCAGGAAATCCTTCAAGTTCCATAGAGTTCCTGGGGAAAAGCCCCAACCACTTGCGCCAATGTACTTGTAAATAATGCAGACTTGAAGAAAGTACTAATATGTCTGCGTGCTATGGTTTAAACGGCCTATGTTACTCAGATGTCCAAGCCCTATTCCTAGCCGAGACGGTTCCAAATTACCACATTTGGGGGAACCCCCCCTTCAGCGGTGAAGGTAAGAGATGAGAGGGAACAAAAGTGCAAAGGGGGGGTGTGGCTACGACAGCCGGCATGGCGGACGCGGCTTAGTGGAGCTCCGTCCCGCCGCCACTCTCCTGATAGAGTTGTCCTGCCTTCCCCCCTCGCCTGGCCCTCCCCAGCGATAGGAAGGTGTGGTGGGAGATATCCGACGGCCTTTGTGAAAGTTCTGGCCGCGTCGGAGGCGGTTTGGCTGCGCGGCGGACCCCGGAGGTGGTGAGGCCTACGCCGCTTGCGGAAGCCGGGACCTCGATTTTGGAGGCGCCCTGGGGACGCAGCGAGCATCGGCGGCCGGCCGGGCTGGGCGGAGGCGCGGCCCGCCTATACTTCGGGGAGTTCGGGTGGAGCGTTGGAGCCTGTGTGGGAGCCCCGTCGGCCCTGACGCTGCACTGGAGGCCTAGGACAAGGGCCTGGAGGCTGGGACCGGCTGGGCCTGGCCTGGCAAAGGGCCCATACACTGCGTCGCCCAGGAACGGGGTGGCCTGCGCAGTGAGTACACTTTTGGAAATCGGTGATATTGGTGTCGCGGAGCTGATACTGGGGGCACAGCGGTCAGGTCGGGCCGCGGCAGGTTGGACCTCTGCGAAGCACGTGGCTTATCCCTATCATAACCTGGGCCGATACTTGTTGAGCCTCGGTGGTCGGATCGGGCCACGGCGTGTCTGTCTGGGTCCCCCCCTGCTTGTGCTGCGGAACAGGCGCGACGCCTCATTGTCCCTGTACAGAGTGTACTGAGGAAGAGGGGGGGACTCCGGACTTGGGGACCTGATGGTGGATTGCGTGGACGAACTGAACTGCCTGTTTGCAACTTGTATCCCTGAAACTGGTGTGCAGGGGAAATAAAGGCTGGGGCCTCGGTGCGACGACTGGCGGAGAAGGGCCCCCTTGAGTAGAGAGAGTGTCACTGTGGGGTTCACGAGGTGGCATCTTCGTAACTTTGTCCCCGCTGATCGCCAACCATGACCAGAGGCGGGAGCGGCAGGGGAACCTCAAAACTGGCCACCCTTGACAAATTGCAGGGGGAACAGCTGGAGCCTCCGGGGGCCCCCCACCCCAGGGACCGGATAATGCAACGCTTTTGGCAGCCATTACTCAGTCCAGGGACGCTCTCGACGCCAAGATAGGGGCTGTTGGGGCGGATGTGACTTTACTGAGCTAAGACTTACGCAACGCGGTGGCCCGTATCACAGAGGTGTTAAAAAACGAAGGTTGCTGCCATGGAGGGTGTCCAGAAGGGCCTGGCGCTCCGAGTGGAGGATGCGGAGGGGCGGGCTCGGCGCAATAACCTACGCTTTGTTGGCTTTCCGGAGGATTGTGAAAAAGGGGATATGGAGGCCTTTCTCACACGCTGGTTGGAGGGCTGGCTACCACCGGAGTCCCTCTCCCGTTGTTTCATCATCGAGAAGGCCCATAGGGCGCTGGCTCCTAAACCACCAGTCGGGGAGCGACCACGACCGGTGATCGCCAAGTTGCTCAATTATCATGACCGGGACACTATCCTGAAACAAGCCCGATTGAAAGAACCGCTCATGTGTGAGAACCAACGGATCCTAATATTCCCAGACTACACAAAGCTAGTACAGCGCCAAAGACAATCCTTTGCGGATGCCAAGGCTCGCCTGAGAGGCCTCAAGATCCAGTATGCCCTGCTTTATCCCGCCCGACTGCGGGTGATCTATCAGTCCCGCACTCTCTTCTTCAACTCTCCGGAGGAGGTATTCATCTGGACGGATGAGGCTGTTCGGGTCCGGCCGCACACCCCGCCGGCTCGGGATTCAGACTTGTCCTCTTCGACGGCGCCGAGCAAACACATAGACGATCTCAAAGTAGAAGCAATTGGAGGTCCCGTTCCACTAAACGATCTCCCGCCAAGAAGGCTGCTGCAGAGGGGACCGCTCCCCAAGATACTCAGACTGTTGACTCATGAAGGGGGGTGAAACACTCCATGGTGCAATGAGGTGAGATCGGCGGGTGGCCCTGAGCCGCCCAGCCGGGGTAACTGGCGTCTTCAAAACACACTGACATCATTGGACAAAGATATTGACTTTGATATGCGATGTTGGATGAAGGGGGGTAGGGGGGGGGGACTGCAGGGCGGACATTTGCCTCAGGGTACCAGTAGTCCGGTTTTCCACGGGTGTTGATCGACCCCTTAAGGGTCTAGTTTGGGGTTGTGGGGTTGGACTATGGGGATCCATTGGAGCGGTGGCCACTGACCTCCCGTTGGGGGCAGTGGCTCGCCCATGCCGCGACAGATACTTCAATGTTGCTGAGGTATGGGGGGGGGGAGGGGGTTCGAGAAGTTGAGTTCGGCGGCCCAGGTTTGGAGTGGGGCTTTGGGGGACAGCGGGTGTTTGGGGTACTCAGGAATAGTTCATTGTTACACGATGGTCCACTTGGTTCGATTGCTAAGGTATAGGCGGACTCACTCCCATAAGCCCAGGCGATTGTACACGCCCCCAAATGATGGCAGATAGAGGCACAGCTCCGGATCTCCCAAGGGTGGCGCTGCGGATAGTGAGCTGGAACGTTCGGGGCATGCTCGATAAAATTAAGAGGGGCGCAGTGCTGAAGCAGGAGAAGAGGGAGAAGGCAGATGTTCTCTTATTACAAGAAACCCATCTCCTGGGTACCAAGACCCGTAGTTTGCAGCGCTATGGTTATGAACAGGTGTACCATGCAGGGTTCGTCAGAGGGTCACAGGGTTTTGCGGTATTGATTGGAAACACCCATTACAGCAGAAGCACTATTACATCGCAGATGGCTTCACACCGCATGCTACCGCGCCGCATGCTAAGACGCCGCAATGACTTTTAAAGCGGCAGGCATTACATCGCATTAAGGGGCAAAAGCCATTACGTCGGAAATGACACATTACATTATGACCGGAAATAACAAAAAAAACCAGAACAAAATATTTACGAGTACAAATGATTTACGACCCAAACTATAGAAAAGATATGATACAATAGAAAAGATTTACGAACACATATTATACCAAATAATCGAAATGATTACGAGACAAATAATACAAAATATTTACGAGCACAAATGATTTACGACCCAAACAATAGAAAAGATGATTTACGACCCAAACAATTGAAAAGATTTACGAGCACATATTATATCATACAACACATTACATTATGAACGGAAATAACAAAACAAAACAGAACAAAATATTTACGAGCACAAATGATTTACGACCCAAACTATAGAAAAGATATGATACAATAGAAAATATTTACGAGCACATATTATATCATACAATTATGACTTCGAGGGCAACAAATTACGGACAACGATGGTCTAATATTTACGAGCACTAATGATTTATGACCCAAACAATAGAAAAGATATGATACAATTATGACTTCGATTACGGACAACGATGGTCTGAGGGCAACGCGGCCAACTTTGGTGCCGGGGACTAATGTTCGAACCTCCTGTCATGTTTCAAACACATATTAAGTTATGATATTATCTGACCGCCCTGACTTCGTTAGAAGTGGTCGCTCCCTTCTGCCCTTGCTGACTCCTGCCTAAATCTGCCTGGTATCGTGTGCATTGCGCTGCTGACCTCATTTAGCGCTTGAACGTGCCTGTAGCATTATTTAATTGTGTGCATTAGCATTATGAGAAAAAAAGAGAAAACAACAAGAATTTGTACAGAGTTCCCCAGAAAGGATTTGACTAAATTACCTCATTAAAACCTCTCTCTTAAAAGGTGTGATAGAGCAGGGAAAGTGGAAGTCCCTTATCGGAATCAAGGATGCCTCACACAAGTCAAAGGCTGGATGACTACTGTCACCCCACCCGATGATTGTCCAGTGTCATCATTGGCTATCCTGCTCCTTCGGCAGGCTGGCGATGCAATGCCCGTCGGGCAGCACAAAAGTGCTGCACTTTAGCGGAGATCTTTTATTCCTTTAGCCAATGAGTGCATGTGTGTGAGGGACCTAGAGAGTGCAATAAGTGAGCGTGAGTGAGGTTAAAAAAGGTCAGTAGAGTCCAATAGGGGAACCTTTAATAGCATGGCTCACTGCCTTATTAAAAACCGTGAAAAGTTGAGGGGTATTAAGGCGTGACGGTTAGGGTAATCAGGCCTTATTAAACCCTCAGTCCGGGTATGGTCGACATGTTTCTTGCCTCTAAGGCAATTCATCAGGACCAATTGCTCATAAGATTGCTCATGGATTCCACAAAAATTAAGGAATCAAGTATACGACCTGTAAGGTGTCGCAGAATCAACCCTTCATTGAGGCCCTCCCTGGGACTAGAGAAGGAAACAAAACAAGGGTACAATCAATCATGGGTTTGTTGACCCGAGACATTGTTGCATGTGACAATAGCATGCAAGTCATTGTGTATTATAGGGGGTCCCAACCCCTGTGGGATTATCACACTTGTGTCAGAGAGGGTATAAGGGAGTATAAGGTAGATTAAATTAAAATAAAATGGAAAAATGTCCTCCCAACATGCACCATTGGTAGTTCGCACTTGGCAAGCATTAAGTCTGATCACAGCTAGACAGCGTGCCACACCCGACTGGGTGGCACATGTGTGTCATGCAAGTATTAATGGTGTGTTCCTTCACACCAATAGTAAGAATTACAATTAAAATTAAAAGGCACCACTAAAACAACTAATTGTGTACAGGAAGGCATCGGTCATACTGGTATAGTGATAACGCTTAAGGTGAAAATCACCGGGTGAAAAGTACGTCATAAGCATGATGGTCACAGCGGAAACGCGCAGCTTACCCGCAGTCCCTGGTCGGATTTCAAACCGGCTGACCTGGTGGGGCCAGTGCTATGAGGTTAGGTACCTAGGAACAAAGAAAACGTACCGCTCGTCAGCACAGTGGGGAGCGGTGGAGCTTACCCTTGATGCAAGCATCAGTCCGTGTAGACTCGTGGCGATCGTGTAGGATAAGCCTACCTTACCTGGCTAGCCGCTGGCAAGGCGTGTTTCACCTACCCCGCCCACGTCGGTACTGCCGCAGGATCGCCGGTAGAAGCGGACTGCCTCACAGCCGCTAAACATAGCCGGTCGCGCGGGCGCCGTGGTGGGCGTGTCCCGTGGGGGTTGCCAGGAGACGTGGCACGCCGGGGCATAGAAAGAAATGATTTCCCCATTGGTGTTGCCTCGTAACAATGGGCGCCATCTTGGAACGGGTTAGATACCGAGTGTATTAATGGTACAGTTAACTCGGCGTTTTTTAATGGGCAGTGTAAATTAAAGATTTCATTGTATGTATTGGCTTGTAATGTTGGGCGCCATCTTAGAATGGGTATGGAAGGACAGGTACCTTTAGATTACAATTGATGCCTTCCAGGGGAGAGTAAATAACTCAAGGAATATACTATCTGGCCAGCATAGTCCAGGGCACCGCATCAGTGTGTAGGCGATGAACCCATCTTTGTTCCATTTTGAAGAGGGCCTGTTGGTTTATTGAGGGATGGCATTCCAGGACAGTCCATTTCAAGGTCTCAGCCACATGATTTTGTTGTCTGCAGTGCTCATATAGTTTGGTATGAGTCTTATGACAACGAATATTGCTATTATGCTCCATGATGCGTAGTTTCACAGGGCGCATCGTCATCCCAATGTAGATCATCTTACAGGGGCATGTGAGTACATAAATGCAACGTGAGCTATTGCAATTAGTGTGTCTATTGATGTTCCAAGTGAAGTTCCTGGGCAGCTCAATGGTTTTGCCTTGGATTGTTTGGGGGCACACTACACATGATCCGCAGCGGTAGTGTCCAGTGACCGGTGGAAGGTCCCACAAGGTGTTGACCGGTCGTGTGCTTGATTTCTTAGGGCGGGTGTGGATCAGGGTGTCTTTAAGATTCGCCGTCCTCCTGAACGCAAACCGCGGGCGAGGTAATTCCAAACCAGCTGTATTGAGAATCCCCCAATGTGAATTCACAATCTTTTTGATGAATGTTGAATGCTTGGTGTAGGACGTGACACATGTGATTACATC
This sequence comes from Lissotriton vulgaris, assembly GCF_964263255.1. Lineage (NCBI taxonomy): Eukaryota > Metazoa > Chordata > Amphibia > Caudata > Salamandridae > Lissotriton > Lissotriton vulgaris. Next base: position 7,538 of record NW_028252980.1, read on the forward strand.
CTCCTTTTCCTTGGTGTGGACTTCCAGCAAGGACTCTCTGTTGTTGTTAAGCGCTCGTTTGCATGATGTCTTAAGTAGCCGAGTAGGGTAGCCCCTATCTTGGAGCTTATGTTGCAGGATCCTTGCTTCGTGTTTGTAGTCCTGGACAGAACTGCAGTTTCTCCGTATACGGAGGAATTGCCCGAAGGGTAAGTTCTCCCTCAGTGCTCTTGTATGGTGACTATTATATAGGAGCAGACTGTTTCTGTCTGTCTTCTTTTTGTACAGGGTGGTAGTGATTGTTGATGGACCCAATTGGATTGTAAGGTCTAGGAACGGTATGGATTTCTTAGAGATAGTACCCGTAAATTTTAGGAAGGGGTTCTGTTGGTTGATCCATAGACAGAAAGCCTCACAGCTGGCCCGGTCACCTTTCCAGAAAATTAAAATGTCATCGATGTATCGACGCCAGAGTGTAAGGTTATCTCGGAAGGGGTTTTGTTCCGGAGGGTAGATGTGGTACTTTTCAAAAGAGGCCATATAGATACACGCCAGGCCGGGGGCAAAGGTCGAACCCATAGAGGTCCCGCTGACCTGATGATACAATTGTGATTCATACCTGAAAAAGTTCTCAGTCAGGGCTATGTGTGCCAGCTCCATGATAAAGGCAATGGGAGTGGGAGAATTCCACTCTTCTTGTCGCATCAGTGAGTCCACAGCTTCTAGAGTTGCTTGCTGCGGAATGTTGGTGTACAACGCCTCTACGTCTAAAGTCAGGAGTAGATCAACGTCTTCCCTCCCATCGATGTCATTGATCATTGATCAGACGTAGGACGTCTCTGGTATCTTGTAGATACGACGGAATCTGCTTCACCAATGGTTGGAAGAAGGCGTCACAAAATTGGGACAAAGGTTCCAGCAAAGATCCGATACCTGAGACAATCGGTCTCCCCGGGACTGGAGTAGTGCCCTTGTGAATCTTGGGGAGGGTGTAAAAGTACGGAGTGATTGGGTCCGTGGTCACCAGGAACTCAGCTTCCTTCTTGCTGATCCATTCATTGGTCTCGGCTTCAATGACGAGGCTGGTGATGGTAGCCATTATCCGTTTCGTAGGATCTTCCATCAGCGGTCTGTAATGGGTGGTATTAGATAACTGTCGCCTACATTCACAGTCATAATCTTCATAATTTTGTATGACTGTGGCACCCCCTTTGTCAGCTTGTTTGATGACTATAGAATCATCCCTGCCCAAGTCTATGGACGCCTGTCGTTCTGCAGTTGTTAAATTGTGGAATGGTTTCAACTTAGGTTTGTTATGCATGCTGGTAAGGACTGCCCGTTCGAAGGTGAGCACCTCCGGTGGTACCATTCCATCGTTAGGGGTGAATGTAGAAGGTTTTTTCAGACCAGTGTCTAGGATGGGGAGTTCTGGTCGATTATCAAAAAATGCCCGCAGTCGTATTTTTCTGAAGAATTGTTTCAGTTCGATAGTTTCTTGGAAAGAATCCGGAGTCGGGGTGGGAACAAACCCAAGGCCTTTCTCTAGCACTCTTTTCTCTGTGGGTGAAAGAATTTTCTTTGACAGATTAACGATCAAACTCGTCTCCCCCTGGCTGCTACACTCCTGGTCTCCATTGAGGTTGACGTTGGTGGCTGGTCCTGCCACTGCACTCCTTTTTGCCCGCCTCGCTTTCGCCCTCTTCCTCTGCCCCAACCTCTGCCTTGAAAAGGTGGCGGATTGAGGCGGTAAAATTGTGGCGGGCCTTGCGGGAAAAAGGGATACTGCCAAGCTGGTGTCATATGAGGAGGACCGTGGAAGACTGGGCCTTGTTGGTACCCTTGTTGCCAAGCGCGTTGGGGGGCACGTGAGTTCCTGGCAGGGTATCCCCCGCTCGAGTCGCTACTCGTCGATCCCCGTCTCTGATCGCTGCCTGAGTTCTCGTCGGACGAGTAAGTATTCCTCTTCCCTTTGTAACCGTCCTTGAGATAGGGATAGACTTTTTCTTTTTCAAACTTGGCAATGTCTTTCTCGAGTTTGGTGTTTTTTTGTTTTAATAAGAACTCATAGTGGTCAGACATTTCCTGATTAATCTCACTCAGCTTGGTGGTGAATGCCGTCTTGTTGTTCTTGGAAGTTGCGTTTTTCATGGAGGCCTCCAGGGCTGAGATCTTTTCCAACAAGGCATCAGAAAGGCGTTTTGCTGTCTGACTGATCAGGAATAGTAGATCCTTTGTACATTTCCAGGATACCTGGCACCAATCCACTTTAAAGCGTTTATCTTCCAAAAATAATCTCGGGACTATGTTAACAATCAGGCCCTGTGGGGCTATGTTACTCCTCAGGTATTCCGTCATCATTACCCCGTGGATAGTGATTCTTATAAGTTCTTTTTTCATTTCAGTCAGGGTCGTCCATTCATCTGATGATGTACTAGATGTGGAGACTGGAGGGTTGGTTAGTATAGAAGCTTTAATGAGGACACCATAGCAGAGGCATTGAGAACAACGCCATCTATACTAACCAACCCTCCAGTCTCCACATCTAGTACATCATCAGATGAATGGACGACCCTGACTGAAATGAAAAAAGAACTTATAAGAATCACTATCCACGGGGTAATGATGACGGAATACCTGAGGAGTAACATAGCCCCACAGGGCCTGATTGCTAACATAGTCCCGAGATTATTTTTGGAAGATAAACGCTTTAAAGTGGATTGGTGCCAGGTATCCTGGAAATGTACAAAGGATCTACTACTCCTGATCAGTCAGACAGCAAAACGCCTTTCTGATGCCTTGTTGGAAAAGATCTCAGCCCTGGAGGCCTCCATGAAAAACGCAACTTCCAAGAACAACAAGACGGCATTCACCACCAAGCTGAGTGAGATTAATCAGGAAATGTCTGACCACCATGAGTTCTTATTAAAACAAAAAACCACCAAACTCGAGAAAGACATTGCCAAGTTTGAAAAAGAAAAAGTCTATCCCTATCTCAAGGACGGTTACAAAGGGAAGAGGAATACTTACTCGTCCGACGAGAACTCAGGCAGCGATCAGAGACGGGGATCGACGAGTAGCGACTCGAGCGGGGGATACCCTGCCAGGAACTCACGTGCCCCCCAACGCGCTTGGCAACAAGGGTACCAACAAGGCCCAGTCTTCCACGGTCCTCCTCATATGACACCAGCTTGGCAGTATCCCTTTTTCCCGCAAGGCCCGCCACAATTTTACCCCCTCAATCCGCCACCTTTTCAAGGCAGAGGTTGGGGCAGAGGAAGAGGGCGAAAGCGAGGCGGGCAAAAAGGAGTGCAGTGGCAGGACCAGCCACCAACGTCAACCTCAATGGAGACCAGGAGTGTAGCAGCCAGGGGGAGACGAGTTTGATCGTTAATCTGTCAAAGAAAATTCTTTCACCCACAGAGAAAAGAGTGCTAGAGAAAGGCCTTGCGTTTGTTCCCACCCCGACTCCGGATTCTTTCCAAGAAACTATCGAACTGAAACAATTCTTCAGAAAAATACGACTGCGGGCATTTTTTGATAATCGACCAGAACTCCCCATCCTAGACACTGGTCTGAAAAAACCTTCTACATTCACCCCTAACGATGGAATGGTACCACCGGAGGTGCTCACCTTCGAACGGGCAGTCCTTACCAGCATGCATAACAAACCTAAGTTGAAACCATTCCACAATTTAACAACTGCAGAACGACAGGCGTCCATAGACTTGGGCAGGGATGATTCTATAGTCATCAAACAAGCTGACAAAGGGGGTGCCACAGTCATACAAAATTATGAAGATTATGACTGTGAATGTAGGCGACAGTTATCTAATACCACCCATTACAGACCGCTGATGGAAGATCCTACGAAACGGATAATGGCTACCATCACCAGCCTCGTCATTGAAGCCGAGACCAATGAATGGATCAGCAAGAAGGAAGCTGAGTTCCTGGTGACCACGGACCCGATCACTCCGTACTTTTACACCCTCCCCAAGATTCACAAGGGCACTACTCCAGTCCCGGGGAGACCGATTGTCTCAGGTATCGGATCTTTGCTGGAACCTTTGTCCCAATTTTGTGACGCCTTCTTCCAACCATTGGTGAAGCAGATTCCGTCGTATCTACAAGATACCAGAGACGTCCTACGTCTGATCAATGACATCGATGGGAAGGAAGACGTTGATCTACTCCTGACTTTAGACGTAGAGGCGTTGTACACCAACATTCCGCAGCAAGCAACTCTAGAAGCTGTGGACTCACTGATGCGACAAGAAGAGTGGAATTCTCCCACTCCCATTGCCTTTATCATGGAGCTGGCACACATAGCCCTGACTGAGAACTTTTTCAGGTATGAATCACAATTGTATCATCAGGTCAGCGGGACCTCTATGGGTTCGACCTTTGCCCCCGGCCTGGCGTGTATCTATATGGCCTCTTTTGAAAAGTACCACATCTACCCTCCGGAACAAAACCCCTTCCGAGATAACCTTACACTCTGGCGTCGATACATCGATGACATTTTAATTTTCTGGAAAGGTGACCGGGCCAGCTGTGAGGCTTTCTGTCTATGGATCAACCAACAGAACCCCTTCCTAAAATTTACGGGTACTATCTCTGAGAAATCCATACCGTTCCTAGACCTTACAATCCAATTGGGTCCATCAACAATCACTACCACCCTGTACAAAAAGAAGACAGACAGAAACAGTCTGCTCCTATATAATAGTCACCATACAAGAGCACTGAGGGAGAACTTACCCTTCGGGCAATTCCTCCGTATACGGAGAAACTGCAGTTCTGTCCAGGACTACAAACACGAAGCAAGGATCCTGCAACATAAGCTCCAAGATAGGGGCTACCCTACTCGGCTACTTAAGACATCATGCAAACGAGCGCTTAACAACAACAGAGAGTCCTTGCTGGAAGTCCACACCAAGGAAAAGGAGGATGTAATCACATGTGTCACGTCCTACACCAAGCATTCAACATTCATCAAAAAGATTGTGAATTCACATTGGGGGATTCTCAATACAGCTGGTTTGGAATTACCTCGCCCGCGGTTTGCGTTCAGGAGGACGGCGAATCTTAAAGACACCCTGATCCACACCCGCCCTAAGAAATCAAGCACACGACCGGTCAACACCTTGTGGGACCTTCCACCGGTCACTGGACACTACCGCTGCGGATCATGTGTAGTGTGCCCCCAAACAATCCAAGGCAAAACCATTGAGCTGCCCAGGAACTTCACTTGGAACATCAATAGGCACACTAATTGCAATAGCTCACGTTGCATTTATGTACTCACATGCCCCTGTAAGATGATCTACATTGGGATGACGATGCGCCCTGTGAAACTACGCATCATGGAGCATAATAGCAATATTCGTTGTCATAAGACTCATACCAAACTATATGAGCACTGCAGACAACAAAATCATGTGGCTGAGACCTTGAAATGGACTGTCCTGGAATGCCATCCCTCAATAAACCAACAGGCCCTCTTCAAAATGGAACAAAGATGGGTTCATCGCCTACACACTGATGAATCTGGCCTTAATGATGCGGTGCCCTGGACTATGCTGGCCAGATAGTATATTCCATGAGTTATTTACTCTCCCCTGGAAGGCATCAATTGTAATCTAAAGGTACCTGTCCTTCCATACCCATTCTAAGATGGCGCCCAACATTACAAGCCAATACATACAATGAAATCTTTAATTTACACTGCCCATTAAAAAACGCCGAGTTAACTGTACCATTAATACACTCGGTATCTAACCCGTTCCAAGATGGCGCCCATTGTTACGAGGCGACACCAATGGGGAAATCATTTCTTTCTATGCCCCGGCGTGCCACGTCTCCTGGCAACCCCCACGGGACACGCCCACCACGGCGCCCGCGCGACCGGCTATGTTTAGCGACTGTGAGGCAGTCCGCTTCTACCGGCGATCCTGCGGCAGTACCGACGTGGGCGGGGTAGGTGAAACACGCCTTGCCAGCGGCTAGCCAGGTAAGGTAGGCTTATCCTACACGATCGCCACGAGTCTACACGGACTGATGCTTGCATCAAGGGTAAGCTCCACCGCTCCCCACTGTGCTGACGAGCGGTACGTTTTCTTTGTTCCTAGGTACCTAACCTCATAGCACTGGCCCCACCAGGTCAGCCGGTTTGAAATCCGACCAGGGACTGCGGGTAAGCTGCGCGTTTCCGCTGTGACCATCATGCTTATGACGTACTTTTCACCCGGTGATTTTCACCTTAAGCGTTATCACTATACCAGTATGACCGATGCCTTCCTGTACACAATTAGTTGTTTTAGTGGTGCCTTTTAATTTTAATTGAAATTCTTACTATTGGTGTGAAGGAACACACCATTAATACTTGCATGACACACATGTGCCACCCAGTCGGGTGTGGCACGCTGTCTAGCTGTGATCAGACTTAATGCTTGCCAAGTGCGAACTACCAATGGTGCATGTTGGGAGGACATTTTTCCATTTTATTTTAATTTAATCTACCTTATACTCCTTTATACCCTCTCTGACACAAGTGTGATAATCCCACAGGGGTTGGAACCCCCTATAATACACAATGACTTGCATGCTATTGTCACATGCAACAATGTCTCGGGTCAACAAACCCATGATTGATTGTACCCTTGTTTTGTTTCCTTCTCTAGTCCCAGGGAGGGCCTCAATGAAGGGTTGATTCTGCGACACCTTACAGGTCGTATACTTGATTCCTTAATTTTTGAGGAATCCATGAGCAATCTTATGAGCAATTGGTCCTGATGAATTGCCTTAGAGGCAAGAAACATGTCGACCATACCCGGACTGAGGGTTGAATAAGGCCTGATTACCCTAACCGTCACGCCTTAATACCCCTCAACTTTTCACGGTTTTTAATAAGGCAGTGAGCCATGCTATTAAAGGTTCCCCTATTGGACTCTACTGACCTTTTTTAACCTCACTCACGCTCACTTATTGCACTCCCTAGGTCCCTCACACACATGCACTCATTGGCTAAAGGAATAAAAGATCTCCGCTAAAGTGCAGCACTTTTGTGCTGCCCGACGGGCATTGCATCGCCAGCCTGCCGAAGGAGCAGGATAGCCAATGATGACACTGGACAATCATCGGGTGGGGTGACAGTAGTCATCCAGCCTTTGACTTGTGTGAGGCATCCTTGATTCCGATAAGGGACTTCCACTTTCCCTGCTCTATCACACCTTTTAAGAGAGAGGTTTTAATGAGGTAATTTAGTCAAATCCTTTCTGGGGAACTCTGTACAAATTCTTGTTGTTTTCTACTTTATAGGACATGTACATTGGACCCCGTTAAAAATCGTCCAACCCCTGTTCCCTCTTTTTGTTATAAATGCATTAGCATTATATCATTATTTTGGCGTGCCTGCTTGTTAGCTCGACTGTGCCTGCATTTGCTCATTTAATCAGAGTGCCTGTGCTGCTTAGCCCGCATTGCCGCATCGTTGGTCTATTTATTGAAAATCACATAATCACTTTCTTCCAACCAGGTCTGCAATCGTGTTTTAGCCGCCATTATCTGTGTTGTTGTTGCTTTGCCCGGAGCCCGCCCCCTCCACCACGCACCCGCCTCCCTGCTGCTCCTCCCTCGCCCCTCCCCTCCACTATCCGCATATGACAGATGAATACTCGTGCAGCGTTCACACGCAGCGGTCGCGCCCCCGTCGCGCCGAAGGTGCGCCAAAGGTAAGCCCGTCTACGCCCGTCCGCGTCTGGACCGCGCCTGGACCGCGCCCAGCGCCAGACCACCCACCCCACCCACCTTCCAAACGACGCCTCCACCCTCTTAGCCCTAAACCCCGGCCGCCTTCACAACTGCGCCCAAGCCGCTCCTGGACACACCCATGGACCCTTCACATGCAACTCCTGCAAGTTTGACGGCACCAAGACCACCAACTCCCCATCCACTAACACCAAACAGAGATCCGACACCAACCACCTAAAATGCATCCTGCTCAACACCCGCTCGGTCCACAGACACGCCATCGACCTCTGGAATCTACTAGACACCATCTCTCCGGACGTCGCCTTCCTAACAGAAACATGGATGAACGCCTCCTCAGCCCCAGACATCACCATTGCCATCCCGGAAGGCTACAAGATCATCCGTAAGGACCGCACCAAGCAAACAGGAGGAGGCATTGCCATCGTCCATAAGAACTCCATCCGCATCTCAACCAGCTCAGACGTCAACCTCGCTAGCGCCGAACACCTTCACTTCCAGATCCACACCGACCCCAAGACCACACTCAGAGCCACCCTCCTCTACCGACCTCCAGGACCCCGTGCACAATTCAGTGAAGACATCACTGACTTTATCACCCCACACGCCCTCCCCTCCGAGGACTACATTCTATTGGGAGACCTCAACTTCCACCTGGAAAAGAGCAACGACAGCAACGCCACCACCCTTTTGGACAATCTTGCCAACCTCGGACTCAAACAACTTGTTAACACCCCCACTCACTACGCAGGTCACACACTCGACCCCATCTTCACCTCCAGCAAACATATCTCCTTCAGTCACACCACAGTTCTCCATTGGACGGACCACAGCTGCGTTCACTTTATCTACAAAAAGACCACAACCCACAACCATCCTCAACCTACTCTGCGAAGAAACTGGAACAAAATCACCATCGACCAGATCTCCTCATCGCTTCTTCAAAACCCCCCTGCCCACTCCTAGAACCCCAACCAAGCAGCCATTAACCTCACTCAATGGCTAACCAACAGCGCCGACAACCTAGCACCTCTGAAAAAACGTCAAATCAAACTGGGCAGCAAAAACGCCCCCTGGTTCAACGTTGATCTTAAGAATTCCAAGAAACTCTGTCGCTCCCTTGAGAAGGCCTGGAAAAAAGACCCAAACACCAGCACCAGGGACGCCTTCAAAAACGCCACCTGCATACACCACCAACTAATCCGGACTGCCAAGAAAGCCGCATTCAAAAACCGACTAGACAACAACGCCCACAACAGCAAGGAATTATTCAACATCGTCAAAGAGTTTACCAACCCTACTGCCAACTCCAACGACATCACTCCCTCTCAAACCCTTTGCGACTCCCTAGCTTCGTTCTTCCACGACAAAATCGCAGACATCCACAACAGCTTCGACAACCAACCCGGAGAACAACCCACCCAACCTTTTGCCGTACCTTCACCCCCCTCGAACATCCTTAATGACTGGAACCCAATCTCCACTGAGGACACCATCCGCCTGATGAACTCCATCCACTCAGGATCCCCCACAGACCCATGCCCTCACCACATCTTCAACAAAGCAGACTCCATCATAGCACCACACCTCCGAGACGTCATCAACTGCTCCCTCAACTCCGCCACCTTCCCGGAAAGCTGGAAACACACCGAACTCAGCACCCTTCTGAAAAAACCCACAGCTGACCCAACTGAACTCAAAAACTACCGCCCCATCTCGCTCCTTCCATTCCCAGCCAAAGTCATCGAGAAAGCTGTCAACAACCAACTCGCCGCCTTCCTCGAAACCAACAAATCCCTCGACTCCTCACAGTCCGGCTTCCGAGCAAAACACAGCACAGAGACCGCACTCATCGCAGCAACAGACGACATTCGAACTCTACTGGACAATAGAGACACAGTCGCCCTCATCCTCCTTGACCTCTCCGCAGCCTTCGACACAGTCTGCCATAGCACCCTATTACAACGCCTCAGAAACATCGGAATCCAAGGAAAATCTCTGGAATGGATCACCTCGTTCCTCACCGGAAGAACTCAGAGAGTCCGCCTTCCACCATTCAAGTCAGAGGCCACTGAAGTCATTTGCGGCATACCACAAGGATCTTCACTCAGCCCCACCCTCTTCAACGTATACATGAGCCCCCTCGCGACCATCGCACGCCAACACAACCTCAACATCATCTCCTACGCTGATGACATTCAACTGATCCTCTCACTCACCAAAGACCCGAACACCGCCAAAACCAACCTACATGAAGGAATGAAAGAAGTAGCCGAGTGGATGAAGCACAGCCGTCTGAAACTGAACTCAGACAAAACAGAAGTCCTTATCTTAGGTACCTCCCCCTCAGCCTGGGATGACTCCTGGTGGCCAGAGGCCCTTGGAAAAGCGCCCATCCCGACCGACCACGCACGGAACCTGGGCGTCATCCTAGACTCCTCACTTTTGATGAACAGACAAGTCAACGCCGTCTCATCATCTTGCTTCAACATTCTTCGCATGCTCAAAAAAACATTTCTCTGGATCCCCACCGAAACTAGAAAAACGGTCACCCACGCACTGATCACGAGCCGCCTGGACTACGGTAACACCCTATACGCCGGTACCACCGCAAAACTTCAGAAAAAACTCCAACGCATCCAGAACGCATCAGCCAGACTCATACTAGACATCCCGCGTTAAGACCACATCTCTAGCCACCTGAAAAACCTCCACTGGCTCCCCGTCAATAAGAGGATAACATTCCGCCTCCTAACCCACGCACACAAAGCACTTTACGAACTTGGACCCAAATGCCTCAACACACGACTTTCCTTCTACACCCCCTCCCGCCAGCTACGCTCCTCCAACCAAGCCCTGGCTGTTGTACCTCGCATCAACAAGACCACCATGGGAGGACGATCCTTCTCCTACCTGGCAGCCAAAACCTGGAACTCACTTCCCACTCACCTTCGCCTCACTCAGAACCACCTAGCATTCAGAAAGCAACTTAAAACTTGGATATTCGACAAGTAATTCCCCACCCTTCCCCAAGCGCCTTGAGACCCTCTGGGTATGTAGCGCGCTATATAAATTATTTGACTTGACTTGACTTGACAAATACAATTAGGAATTTCGCATTTTGGCCCTGGATTCGTTATTAGCAAATTATCTTTGCCATGATGAAAGGACAAGAGCTGTCTAAACACCAGCAGTCCTACGTCATACTTCTCTGTTTTATAGTGCCAGTTACTGGATGAAGTAAGATTTTGATCCCTTGTATATCACTTTTTCTGCTGGACATTCAGGCCTCATGCTGCAAATGCGCATAAATATACAACCCTGGAAAGTGGTGCATGCTAGTTAGCGGTCCTTGCAATGTTGCTAATCTTCACCTGATCTAATTTAGACTTACACTCCACAAGCAGAATTCTCTTTGAAGAACAGCACTTAAGATCTGCTTATATTACATTTGCTCCTCTACTTGAATGTACGTTAATTCTGTATATTACATATCTGGCCGAGGGACCCAAATACCAAGAATGATTTATGGCCACATAACGGACAACGATGTGGTCTGAGGGCAACGCGCACAACTTTGGTGCCGGGGACTAATGTTCGAACCTCCTGTCACGTCAACAATAAAAAATACATAAACAATGTACATTTTTTTGGGTGGGCTAAATTCAAAGAATAACTTACTTTTTATACACTGCGTGGAAGAAACAACAATATACCCTTAATACATTTAAAGTGTTTTTCTTACTTACTGTGGGTGATTGGGTGGATGGGAAAAAATATACCATATATATTTGATTTTTATGCCTGCGTGGGTGGGGTGGATCGGTTGCTGGGTGTGTGAATGGGTCGGTTGCTGGGTGCGTGAATGGGTGGGTGGATGGATGCGTGAGTTGGATGCGTGGGTGGGTGGATGCATGGGAGGGTGGATGGATACATGGATGAGTGGGTGGGTGGGTGGATGCGTGGGTGGGTGGGTGGATGCATGGGTGGGTGGATGGATACATGGATGAGTGGGTGGGTGGGTGGATGCGTGGATGGGTGGGTGGATGGATGCGTGGATGGATGCATGGATGAGTGTGTGTGTGGGTGGATGGATGGATGCGTGGGTGGGTGGATGCGTGGGTTGGATGCGTGTTGGGTGGGTGGGTGGATGCATGGTTGGGTGGATGGATGCATGGATGAGTGGGTGGGTGGGTGGGTGCATGCATGGTTGGGTGGATGGATGCATGGATGGGTGGGTGGGTGGATGGATGGGTGGGTGGATGGATACATGGATTAGTGGGTGGGTGGGTGGATGCGTGGATGGGTGGGTGGATGGGTGTGTGGGTGGGTGGGTGGATGGATGCATGGATGAGTGTGTGGGTGGATGGATGGATGCGTGGGTGGGTGGATGCATGGGTTGGATGCGTGCGTGGGTGGGTGGGATGCGTGGATGGGTGGGTGGATGGATGCGTGGGTGGGTGGATGGATGCATGAATGAGTGTGTGGGTGGATGGATGGATGCATGGGTGGGTGGATGCGTGGGTTGGATGCGTGCGTGGCTGGGTGGGTGCGTGGGTGGGTAGATGCATGGTTGGGTGGATGCATGGATGAGTGGGTGGGAGGGTGGATGGATAGGTGGGTGGATGGATGGATGGGTGGGTGGATGGATGCATGGATGAGTGTGTGGGTGGATGGATGGATGTGTGGGTGGGTGGATGCATGGGTTGGATGCGTGCATGGGTGGGTGCATGGGTGGGTGGGTGGATGCATGGTTGGGTGGATGGATGCATGGATGAGTGGGTGGGTGGGAGGGTGGATGCATGGTTGGATGGATGGGTGGGTGGGTGCATGGGTGGGTGGATGGATACATGGATTAGTGGGTGGTTGAGTGGGTGGGTGGATGCATGGATGGGTGGGTGGATGGAAGCGTGGGTGGGTGGATGGATGCGTGGGTGGGTGGATGGATGCATGGATGAGTGTGTGGGTGGATAGATAGATGCGTGGGTGGGTGGATGCATGGGTTGGATGTGTGCATGGGTGGGTGCGTGGGTGGGTGCGTGGGTGGGTGGATGCATGGTTGGGTGGATGGATGCATGGTTGGGTGGATGGATGCATGGATGCGTGGATGGGTTGGATGGGTGGGTGGGTGGATGCGTGGATGGGTGGGTGGATGGATGCGTGGATGAGTGGGTGGGTGCAGGGATGGATGCGTGGATGGATGTGTGGGTGGGTGGATGGATACATGGATGAGTGGGTGGGTGGGTGGGTGGGTGGATGCATGGGTGGGTGGATGGATACATGGATGGGTGGGTGGATGCGTGGATGGGTGGGTGGATGGATGGTGGATGGGTGGGTGGGTGGATGGATGGATGGGTGGGTGGGTGGATGGATGGGTGGGTGGGTGGATGCATGGGTGGGTGGATGGATACATGGATTGGTGGGTGGGTGGGTGGGTGGATGCGTGGATGGGTGGGTGGATGGATGCATGGATGAGTGTGTGGGTGGATGGATGGATGCGTGGGTGGGTGGATGCGTGGTTTGGATGCGTGCATGGCTGGGTGGGTGCGTGGGTGGGTGGATGCATGGTTGAGTGGATGGATGCATGGATGAGTGGGTGGGTGTGTGGATGGGTGGGTGGATGCATGGGTGGATGGATGCATGGATGAGTGTGTGGGTGGATGGATGGATGAGTGGGTGGGTGGATGCGTGGGTTGGATGCGTGCGTGGGTGGGTGGATGCATGGGTGGATGGATGCATGGATGAGTGTGTGGGTGGATGGATGGATGCGTGGGTGGGTGGATGCGTGGGTTGGATGCGTGCGTGGGTGGGTGGGTGGGTAGGTGGATGCATGGTTGGGTGGATGGATACATGGATTAGTGGGTGGGTGGGTGGATGCGTGGATGGGTGGATGGATGCGTGGGTGGATGGATGCATGGATGAGTGTGTGGGTGGATGGATGGATGCGTGGGTGGGTGGATGTGTGGGTTGGATGCGTGCGTGGGTGGGTGGGTGCGTGGGTGGGTAGGTGGATGCATGGTTGGGTGGATGGATGCATGGATGAGTGGGTGGGTGGGTGGATGCATGGTTGGGTGGATGGATGCATGGATGAGTGTGTGGGTGGATGGATGGATGCGTGGGTGGATGGATGCGTGGGTTGGATGCGTGCGTGGCTGGGTGGGTGCGTGGGTGGGTGGATGCATGGTTGGGTGGATGGATGCATGGATGAGTGTGTGGGTGGGTGGATGGATGGGTGGGTGGGTGGATGCATGGGTGGGTGGATGGATACATGGATTAGTGGGTGGGTGGGTGGGTGGATGCGTGGATGGGTGGGTGGATGGATGCGTGGATGGTTGGGTGGATGGATGCGTGGGTGGGTGGATGGATGCATGGATGAGTGTGTGGGTGGATGGATGGATGCGTGGGTGGATGGATGCGTGGGTTGGATGCGTGGGTGGGTGCGTGGGTGGGTGAGTGGATGCATGGTTGGGTGGATGGATGCATGGGTGGGTGGGTGGGTGGGTGGATGCATGGTTGGGTGGATGGATGCATGGATGAGTGGGTGGGTGGGTGGATGGATGCATGGGTGGGTGGGTGGCTGGGTGGATGCTAATTAGCTCTAGCGCACTTCCTGGTAGCGCTCTGTTATTGTGCAGCTCCTTCGATTTTAACTTTCCCATTTTAGTCTCCTGTGTTATTTCTGTTAGCGCAATCATTTCCCCTGATTTTAAATCTGCCGGCCACTCTTACCTGCACGCTGCCATTCCCCCTTGCACTATAATTTGGCAAATCACCGCATTTCGCGGGTCCCTCGCCAGCGTCTCGACGGCGGCCATATTGAGTGAGGGGTGAGTCATAGCGCGGTCTAGTCCGCATTTAGGAGGCACGACCACCATAAATTGCAGGCAAATCTTAGGCGTGCTCCTAATAACTCTAGCGCACTTCCTGGTAGCGCTCTGTTATTGTGCAGCTCCTTCGATTTTAACTTTCCCGTTTTAGTCTCCTGTGTTATTTCTGTTAGCGCAATCATTTCCCCTGATTTTAAATCTGCCGGCCACTCTTACCTGCACGCTGCCATTCCCATTTGCACTATAATTTGGCAAATCACCGCATTTCGCGGGTCCCTCGCCAGCGTCTCGACGGCGGCTATATGGAGTGAGGGGTGAGTCATAGCGCGGTCTAGTCCGCATTTAGGAGGCGCGACCACCATAAATTGCAGGCAAATCTTAGGCGTGCTCCTAATTAGCTCTAGAGCACTTCCTGGTAGCGCTCTGTTATTGTGCAGCTCCTTCGATTTTAACTTTCCCATTTTAGTCTCCTGTTTTATTTCTGTTAGGGCAATCATTTCCCCTGATTTTAAATCTGCCGGCCACGCTTACCTGCACGCTGCCATTCCCACTTGCACTATAATTTGCCAAATCACCGCATTTCGCGGGTCCCTCGCCAGCGTCTCGACGGCGGCCATATTGAGTGATGGGTGAGTCATAGCGTGGTCTAGTCCGCATTTAGGAGGCGCGACCACCATAAATTGCAGGCAAATCTTAGGGGTGCTCCTAATTAGCTCTAGCGCACTTCCTGGTAGCGCTCTGTTATTGTGCAGCTCCTTCGATTTTAACTTTCCCGTTTTAGTCTCCTGTGTTATTTCTGTTAGGGCAATCATTTCCCCTGATTTTAAATCTGCCGGCCACGCTTACCTGCATGCTGCCATTCCCACTTGCACTATAATTTGGCAAATCACCGCATTTCGCAGGTCCCTCGGCAGTGTCTCGACGGCGGCCATATTGAGTGAGGGGTGAGTCATAGCGCGGTCTAGTCCGCATTTAGGAGGCGCGACCAACATAAATTGCAGCCATGCAGACGCGCAGCGTCATCGCGCAGCGGGATCGCCGGACTTCCGCCGGAGTTACGCCTGAGTTCAGCCCGTCTGCGCCCGTCCGCGCTGAGGACGGGCTGCAGGTCGGGCTGGACCCGGCTTGCTCTTCATTTCCACTCTTTAAGGCAAGTAGGCAATACTCCATATCTGAAATCCTCTTACTTAAACCTAGCCTCCAACCTTGTTTGCATCGTCTCTCGCCTGAAGGGATACTGCACTCACGCCGTTGTAGGACATGTTCTGTTTCTTTTAATCTCTCAGCTATTGATCCTGTTAAACTATCTTCCCCTCTAACAAGGCCAGCTGCCTCCCTAAGATCTGGCTTTCTTATCAATGCGCGCTCACTCATCAAGCATAACGTGGCCTTTCACGATTTTGTAGATGAGGGACAGCCAGACTGGGTGTTTATTACGGAGACCTGGGCCTCTGACACCTCCGGCCACGACTTGCTTATGGCCATTCCTGATGGCTATTCCTTGCATACGCAGGATAGACTGCTCCGCAGAGGAGGAGGAATTGCTATTCTCTTAAAATCTTCTCTCCCCTGCAAAACG
Source organism: Lissotriton vulgaris (assembly GCF_964263255.1). NCBI lineage: Eukaryota > Metazoa > Chordata > Amphibia > Caudata > Salamandridae > Lissotriton > Lissotriton vulgaris. The sequence goes on from NW_028252980.1 coordinate 23,693, forward strand.
AAATTACTATCCATGCCTCAAGATCGATTTGAAGCTCTGTATTTTTGTATCACATGTGCCCCATCTGCCTCCTTTACAGGGATATTGATTTATAGGCATCCGGGTTCTAGATCTGGTTTTTCTTCGGACCTATTGAGAATTCTCGAACCCTACTTTGGTAAGCCCTGCTTTACCATTTTAGGTGATCTTAATTTTCATCTTGATGAGGCCAACTCAAAAGACACTTTATCTTTGGTTGAGTCACTTGGAGCCTGTGACTTTCTTCAACTTGTGAATAGTCCCACTCACAAGGCTGGTCATATACTTGACGGGGTATTTACTAATGACCTGAGACTCTCTACTGGCCCCCCATGCCGCTCGTCTGGACAGATCACTTTGCAGTTCCGTTGGAATTTGCTCTTCCTGCCCCCTGTTCTGTCATCCAGACTACCTCTTCACGTACTCTTAGGAGAAATTTTAGGAACATTACGGATGAGTCTCTTGCCCCTCTTGTCTCCTCTACTGAATCTCTCTCCCGAAAAAACGCAGCTGAGGCAGCACAAGATCTGATGGATTCTATTTCCAATGCTGTGGATAAACTTGCCCCCGCCTCTTTGCGCTATGTAGCCCGGCGGAAGCCTACTGCACCTTGGTTCTCTGACCAGCTGAGACTTCTGAGGCAGGGATGCAGGAGCACCGAGAGAAGTTGGAGGAAATCTTGGGACTCTAAAGATCGAGAGGCTCACAAGTCTACATTGCGGGAGTATAAACAGAGAGTGGTAATGGAGAAGCAGGAGTACTTTTCCAATCTTACCAGCTCTCTTACAACTTCCAGGGACCTGTTTAAAATCGCAGACTCGTTATGCTCCCTCCAACTCCCAGATCCTGTAGTTAGTTCGCAGGAACTATGCAATAATATCTCAGACTTTTTTCATAAGAAGATCCTTGATATCCTTGTCTCTTTAGAAGCCGACTGCCACTCTTTGGATCAGAGTATCCTTCCTGTCATATCTAATCTTGACTCATTAGGTAAAGATCCTCCCAAGTCACTCATGGAGTTTCCTCCTCTTTCTCTGGAGGGACTGAATCTTTAATTGGACAGGACCAAATCCGCTTCCCCCATGGATCCTCTACCTCTTAAAAAGCTTAAAGAGTGTAGAAGTAGTCTTCTTCCTCCCATGCTCATGGCTATGAATAAAGCTATTGCCCAGGGCTCTTTTCCTACGGTATGGAAGAAGGCTATTGTGAAGCCTCTCCTCAAAAAGCCGTCTCTCGACCCCGGCCTTCTTAAAAACTTTAGGCCTATCTCCCTTCTCCCCGCTCCAGCAAAAATATTGGAGGCACATCTCAACCTCCACCTATCCTCCTTTCTTGATGAGTCGGAATTTCTAGACAATTCGCAACACGGATTCCGAAAACACCACAGCACAGAGTCTGCTCTTACCCTTGTGGCCGACTACATCCAGCGCAAAGTGGACTCCGGCCAAACCACTGTTCTGGTCCTGCTGGATCTCACGGCTGCATTTGACACCCTGTCTCCCGCCATTCTAACATCTCAGCTTAGGGAGGCAGGGGTTACTGGACCAGCCCTGAGTCTTTTGAATTCCTTTCTTTTGGAAAGGGAGCATAGAGTAATGCTCGGGAACTACCTCTCCCCTGCCAAGTCTTTGCAATGCGGGGTGCCACAAGGGTCGGCATTGAGTCCGACCCTGTTTAACATCTACGTGGCCCCCCTTGCTAGACTAGTAAGATCGCAGGGGATGGAGGTGGTGTCCTACGCCGATGACACCCAGATTTTGGTGTCCCTGGCGCATTCCTCTGTCACGACATCCGCCTCCAGCTTCAGGGTATGCATGCAGTATGTGGCAGACTGGATGACTATAAATTCCCTCAAGCTTAACGGCGAAAAGACAGAGGTACTGGTCTTTGGAAAAGACCAGGATGCTTGGTCGAGTGAGTGGTGGCCTTCTTCTCTTGGCATCTGCCCCACTCCATCCCAATCAGCCAGAAATCTTGGTGTGATATTCGACACCTCACTCTCTCTGTCCCTACAAGTCAACAGGACCGTGGCCACATGCTGGGGTGTGATTAGGATTCTTAATAGAATCCGTGGCTATCTATCCCCCCAGGCGCGCAAACAGGTTTCAGTCGCTCTTGTTGGCTCCAGGTTAGATTATTGCAACTCTCTGTACATGGAGGCCAATAAGAGCCTTATACACCGACTGCAAATCGTGCAGAATGCTGCAGCACGCTTTGTTCTAGCTCTTCCTAAGTCATCATCTGCCACCAAGGCCAGGAAAGACCTCCATTGGCTTCCGGTTCAGCACAGAATTTCTTTTAAAATTCTCTGTTAGGCATATAGAGCCCTGGCAGAGGGATCAACGAATGCGATTAGCTCTTTACTCACTCGGTATGTTCCAACTAGAGGTCTCGGGTCCGCTGGACTCTTCCAACTTGTTGTGCCCTGCTTTAGGCTGTCTAGATTGGGAGCCAGGGCCTTTTCAGTTGTTGCCCCGCAGCTTTGGAACTCCATCCCAATTGAGATAAAAACGCTACCCTCAATTGATCTGTTCAAAAAGGAACTTAAAACTTGGTTCTTCAGGAGGGCCTATCAATGATTGAATGCTACATGTAGTGACGAGCTGTTATTTTGATGTAGGCGCCTTGACGCCCATTGGGCAAAGTTTGCGCACAATAAGAATCTTTTCATTCATTCATTCATTCATGGGTGGGTGGGTGGATGCATGGGTGGGTGGATGGATACATGGATTATTGGGTGGGTGGATGCGTGGATGGGTGGGTGGATGGATGTGTGGGTGGGTGGATGGATGCATGGATGAGTGTGTGGGTGGATGGATGGATGTGTGGGTGGGTGGATGCGTGGGTTGAATGCATGCGTGGGTGGGTGGGTGGATGCATGGTTGGGTCGATGGATGCATGGATGAGTGGGTGGGTGGATGCATGGTTGGGCGGATGGATGCATGGATGAGTGGGTGGGTGGGTGGGTGGATGGATTGGTGGGTGGGTGGATGCATGGGTGGGTGGATGGATACATGGATTAGTGGGTGGGTGGGTGGGTGGATGCGTGTATGGGTGGGTGGATGGATCCGTGGGTGGGTGGATGGATGCATCGATGAGTGTGTGGGTGGATGGATGGATGCGTGGGTGGGTGGATGCGTGGGTTGGATGCCTGCGTGGGTGGGTGGGTGGGTGGATGCATGGTTGGGTGGATGGATGCATGGATGCGTGGATGGGTTGGATGGGTGGGTGGGTGGATGCGTGGATGGGTGGGTGGATGGATGCGTGGATGAGTGGGTGGATGCGGGGATGGATGCGTGGATGGATGCGTGGGTGGGTGGATGGATGCATGGGTGGGTGGATGGATACATGGATGAGTGGGTGGGTGGGTGGGTGGATGCATGGGTGGGTGGATGGATACATGGATGTGTGGGTGGGTGGATGCGTGGATGGGTGGGTGGATGGATGGTGGATGCGTGGATTTTGGATGGATGAGTGGGTGGGTGGATGGATGGGTGGGTGGATGCATGGGTGGGTGGATGGATACATGGATGAGTGGGTGGGTGGGTGGATGGATGCATGGGTGGGTGGGTGGCTGGGTGGATGCTAATTAGCTCTAGCGCACTTCCTGGTAGCGCTCTGTTATTGTGCAGCTCCTTCGATTTTAACTTTCCCGTTTTAGTCTCCTGTGTTATTTCTGTTAGCTCAATCATTTCCCCTGATTTTAAATCTGCCAGCCACGCTTACCTGCACGCTGCCATTCCCACTTGCACTATAATTTGGCAAATCACCGCATTTCGCGGGTCCCTCGCCAGCGTCTCAACGGCGGCCATTTTGAGTGAGGGGTGAGTCATAGCGCGGTCTAGTCCGCATTTAGGAGGCGCGACCACCATAAATTGCAGGCAAATCTTAGGCGTGCTCCTAATTATTTCTAGCGCACTTCATGGTAGCGCTCTGTTATTGTAATGTAAGAAAGAGTTCTCCCGGGTAATTTAAGGTCCAGAGGGGGGAGAAACAAACCAAGCAAAAAGTACAGAACCTCAGTAAGGACCTATATTTCTTTTAACATTGAGTAAATCTAATGAGTTTGTATGAAAGATGCCCAAGAGAGAAACTTTAAAGTGTTATTCAAACATATAAGTTTATTAATCTTTTTTTCATTTTTTTAAAGAATTTTTGAGACACATTTGTTCAACTATACAAATCATTTTGTTGTCAAAGGGAGATTAATCAATTTTACATACATATTTTCATAAAAAGTAGAACATTAAGAGTGCCCTCTAGTAACAGCTAATCTAACAATCAAACACACATACTCACATACCATTCATACTATTGCCTATTTTAAAAGAAGCATATCTATCATCATGAACACAAAAGACTAAATTTTACTAGACATAGGACTAACACAATTGGCAACTCTAAGGCCCAACATCTACTGTCTTGGATACGAACTGGTTAATTCCAACACAACTAGTAGAACTATACCATCTAGGTTCCTATGTGTATTCCATTAAGTACACCTTAGAGTTGCCAATTGTGTTAGTCCTATGTCTAGTAAAATGTAGTCTTTTGTGTTCATGATGATAGATATGCTTCTTTTAAAATAGGCAATAGTATGAATGGTATGTGAGTATGTGTGTTTGATTGTTAGATTAGCTGTTACTAGAGGGCACTCTTAATGTTCTACTTTTTATGAAAATATGTATGTAAAATTGATTAATCTCCCTTTGACAACAAAATGATTTGTATAGTTGTACAAATGTGTCTCAAAGATTCTTTAAAAAAATGAAAAAAAGATTAATAAACTTATATGTTTGAATAACACTTTAAAGTTTCTCTCTTGGGCATCTTTCATACAAACTCATTAGATTTACTCAATGTTAAAAGAAATATAGGTCCTTACTGAGGTTCTGTACTTTTTGCTTAGCGCTCTGTTATTGTGCAGCTCCTTCGATTTTAACTTTCCTGTTTTAGTCTCCTGTGTTATTTCTGTTAGGGCAATCATTTACCCTGATTTTAAATCTGCCGGCCACGCTTACCTGCACGCTGCCATTCCCACTTACACTATAATTTGGCAAATCACCGCATTTCGCGGGTCCCTCGCCAGCGTCTCGACGGCGGCCATATTGAGTGAGGGGTGAGTCATAGCGCGCTCTAGTCCGCATTTAGGAGGTGCGACCACCACAAATTGCAGGCAAATCTTAGGCGTGCTCCTAATTAGCTCTAGCACACTTCCTGGTAGCGCTCTGTTATTGTGCAGCTCCTTCGATTTTAACTTTCCCGTTTTAGTCTCCTGTGTTATTTCTGTTAGGGCAATCATTTCCCCTGATTTTAAATCTGCCGGCCACGCTTACCTGCACGCTGCCATTCCCACTTGCACTATAATTTGGCAAATAACCACATTTCGCGGGTCCCTCGCCAGCGTCTCGACGGCGGCCATATTGAGTGAGGGGTGAGTCATAGCGCGGTCTAGTCCGCATTTAGGAGGCGCGACCAACATAAATTGCAGCCATGCAGACGCGCAGCGTCATCGCGCAGCGGGATCGCCGGACTTCCGCCGGAGTTACGCCTGAGTTCAGCCCGTCTGCGCCCGTCCGCGCTGAGGACGGGCTGCAGGTCGGGCTGGACCCGGCTTGCTCTTCATTTCCACTCTTTAAGGCAAGTAGGCAATACTCCATATCTGAAATCCTCTTACTTAAACCTAGCCTCCAACCTTGTTTTCATCGTCTCTCGCCTGAAGGGATATTGCACTCACGCCGTTGTAGGACATGTTCTGTTTCTTTTAATCTCTCAGCTATTAATCCTGTTAAACTATCTTCCCCTCTAACAAGGCCAGCTGCCTCCCTAAGATCTGGCTTTCTTATCAATGCGCCCTCACTCATCAAGCATAACGTGGCCTTTCACGATTTTGTAGATGAGCGACAGCCAGACTGGGTGTTTATTACGGAGACCTGGGCCTCTGACACCTCCGGCCACGACTTGCTTATGGCCATTCCTGATGGCTATTCCTTGCATAGGCAGGATAGACTGCTCCGCAGAGGAGGAGGAATTGCTATTCTCTTAAAATCTTCTCTCCCCTGCAAAACGAAATTACTATCCATGCCTCAAGATCGATTTGAAGCTCTGTATTTTTGTATCACATGTGCCCCATCTGCCTCCTTTACAGGGATATTGATTTATAGGCATCCGGGTTCTATATCTGGTTTTTCTTCGGACCTATTGAGAATTCTTGAACCCTACTTTGGTAAGCCCTGCTTTACCATTTTAGGTGATCTTAATTTTCATCTTGATGAGGCCAACTCAAAAGACACTTTATCTTTGGTTGAGTCACTTGGAGCCTGTGACTTTCTTCAACTTGTGAATAGTCCCACTCACAAGGCTGGTCATATACTTGACGGGGTATTTACTAATGACCTGAGACTCTCTACTGGCCCCCCATGCCGCTCGTCTCGACAGATCACTTTGCAGTTCCGTTGGAATTTGCTCTTCCTGTCCCTTGTTCTGTCATCGAGACTACCTCTTCACGTACTCTTAGGAGAAATTTTAGGAACATTACGGATGAGGCTCTTGCCCCTCTTGTCTCCTCTACTGAATCTCTCTCCCGAAAAAAACGCAGCTGAGGCAGCACAAGATCTGATGGATTCTATTTCCAATGCTGTGGATAAACTTGCCCCGCCTCTTTGCGCTATGTAGCCCGGCGGAAGCCTACTGCACCTTGGTTCTCTGACCAGCTGAGACTTCTGAGGCAGGGATGCAGGAGCACCGAGAGAAGTTGGAGGAAATCTTGGGACTCTAAAGACCGAGAGGCTCACAAGTCTGCATTGCGGGAGTATAAACAGAGAGTGGTAATGGAGAAGCAGGAGTACTTTTCCAATATTACCAGCTCTCTTACATCTTCCAGGGAGCTGTTTAAAATCGCGGACTCGTTATGCTCCCTCCAACTCCCGGATCCTGTAGTTAGTTCGCAGGAACTATGCAATAATATCTCAGACTTTTTTCATAAGAAGATCCTTGATATCCATGTCTCTTTGGAAGCCGACTGCCACTCTTTGGATCAGAGTATCCTTCCTGTCATATCTAATCTTGACTCATTAGGTAAAGATCCTCCCAAGTCACTCATGGAGTTTCCTCCTCTTTCTCTGGAGGGACTGAATCTTTTATTGGACAGGACCAAATCCGCTTCCCCCATGGATCCTCTACCTCTTAAAAAGCTTAAAGAGTGTAGAAGTAGTCTTCTTCCTCCCATGCTCATGGCTATGAATAAAGCTATTGCCCAGGGCTCTTTTCCGACGGTATGGAAGAAGGCTATTGTGAAGCCTCTCCTCAAAAAACCGTCTCTCGACCCCGGCCTTCTTAAAAACTTTAGGCCTATCTCCCTTCTCCCCGCTCCAGCAAAAATATTGGAGGCACATCTCAACCTCCACCTATCCTCCTTTCTTGATGATTCGGAATTTCTAGACAATTCGCAACACGGATTCCGAAAACACCACAGCACAGAGTCTGCTCTTACCCTTGTGGCCGACAACATCCGGCGCAAAGTGGACTCTGGCCAAACCACTGTTCTGGTCCTGCTGGATCTCACGGCTGCATTTGACACCCTGTCTCCCGCCATTCTAACATCTCAGCTTAGGGAGGCAGGGGTTACTGGACCAGCCCTGAGTCTTTTGAATTTCTTTCTTTTGGCAAGGGAGCAGAGAGTAATGCTCGGGAACTACCTCTCCCCTGCCAAGTCTTTGCAATGCGGGGTGCCACAAGGGTCGGCATTGAGTCCGACCCTGTTTAACATCTACGTGGCCCCCCTTGCTAGACTAGTAAGATTGCAGGGGATGGAGGTGGTGTCCTACGCCGATGACACCCAGATTTTGGTGTCCCTGGCGCATTCCTCTGTCACGACTTCCGCCTCCAGCTTCAGGGTATGCATGCAGTATGTGGCAGACTGGATGACTATAAATTCCCTCAAGCTTAACGGCGAAAAGACAGAGGTACTGGTCTTTGGAAAAGACCAGGATGCTTGGCCGAGTGTGTGGTGGCCTTCTTCTCTTGGCATCTGCCCCACTCCATCCCAATCAGCCAGAAATCTTGGTGTGATATTCGATACCTCACTCTCTCTGTCCCTACAAGTCAACAGGACCGTGGCCACATGCTGGGGTGTGATTAGGATTCTTAATAGAATCCGTGGCTATCTATCCCCCGAGGCGCGCAAACAGGTTGCAGTCGCTCTTGTTGGCTCCAGGTTAGATTATTGCAACTCTCTGTACATGGAGGCCAATAAGAGCCTTATACACCGACTGCAAATCGTGCAGAATGCTGCAGCATGCTTTGTTCTAGCTCCTCCTAAGTCATCATCTGCCACCAAGGCCAGGAAAGACCTCCATTGGCTTCCGGTTCAGCACAGAATTTCTTTTAAAATTCTCTGTTTGGCATATAGAGCTCTGGCAGAGGGATCAACGAATGCGATTAGCTCTTTACTCACTCGGTATGTTCCAACTAGAGGTCTCGGGTCCGCTGGACTCTTCCAACTTGTTGTGCCCTGCTTTAGGCTGTCTAGATTGGGAGCCAGGGCCTTTTCAGTTGTTGCCCCGCAGCTTTGGAACTCCATCCCAATTGAGATAAAAACGCTACCCTCAATTGATCTGTTCAAAAAGGAACTTAAAACTTGGTTCTTCAGGAGGGCCTATCAATGATTGAATGCTACATGTAGTGACGAGCTGTTATTTTGATGTAGGCGCCTTGACGCCCATTGGGCAAAGTTTGCGCACAATAAGAATCTTTTCATTCATTCATTCATTCATGGGTGGGTGGGTGGATGCATGGGTGGGTGGATGGATGGATACATGGATTAGTGGGTGGGTGGGTGGGTGGGTGGATGGATGCGTGGGTGGGTGGATGGATGCGTGGGTGGGTGGATGGATGCATGGATGAGTGTGTGGGTGGATGGATGGATGTGTGGGTGGGTGGATGCGTGGGTTGGATGCATGCGTGGGTGGGTGGGTGGATGCATGGTTGGGTGGGTGGGTGGATGCATGGTTGGGTGGATGGATGAGTGGGTGGGTGGGTGGGTGGATGCATGGTTGGGTGGATGGATGCATGGATGAGTGGGTGGGTGGGTGGATGGATTGGTGGGTGGGTGGATGCATGGGTGGGTGGATGGATACATGGATTGGTGGGTGGGTGGGTGGGTGGATGCGTGTATGGGTGGGTGGATGGATGCGTGGGTGGGTGGATGGATGCATGGATGAGTGTGTGGGTGGATGGATGGATGCGTGGGTGGGTGGATGCGTGGGTTGGATGCATGCGTGGGTGGGTGGGTGGATGCATGGTTGGGTGAATGGATGCATGGATGCGTGGATGGGTTGAATGGGTGGGTGGGTGGATGCGTGGATGGGTGGGTGGATGGATGAGTGGGTGGATGCGGGGATGGATGCGTGGATGGATGTGTGGGTGGGTGGATGGATGCATGGGTGGGTGGATGGATACATAGATGAGTGGGTGGGTGGGTGGGTGGATGCATGGGTGTGTGGATGGATACATGGATGTGTGGATGGGTGGGTGGATGGATGGTGGATGCGTGGATGGGTGGGTGGGTGGATGGATGGATGAGTGGGTGGGTGGGTGGATGGATGGGTGGGTGGATGCATGGGTGGGTGGATGGATGCATGGATTATTGGTTGGGTCGGTGGGTGGGTGGATGGATGGATGCGTGGGTGGGTGGATGTGTGGGTGGGTGGATGGATGCATGGATGAGTGGGTGGATGGATGGATGCGTGGGTGGATGGATGTGTGGGTGGGTGGATGGATGCATGGATGAGTGTGTGGGTGGATGGATGGATGCGTGGGTGGATACATGGATTAGTGGGTGGGTGGGTGGGTGGATGGATGCATGGATGAGTGTGTGGGTGGATGGATGCGTGTGTGGGTGGATGTGTGGGTGGGTGGATGGATGCATGGATGAGTGTGTGGGTGGATGGATGGATGCATGGGTGGGTGGATGCGTGGGATGGATGCGTGCGTGGGTGGTGCGTGGGTGGGTGGATGCATGGTTGGGTGGATGGATGCATGGTTGGGTGGATGGGTGCATGGATGAGTGGGTGGGTGGGTGGATGGATGGGTAGGTGGGTGGATGCATGGGTGGGTGGATGGATACATGGATTAGTGGGTGGGTGGGTGGGTGGGTGGGTGGATGGATGGATGGATGCGTGGGTGGGTGGATGTGTGGGTGGGTGGAATGTGAGAAGTTGGCCTTCAGGCTAAAATCAAGAGGGCATGTGAAGATAGCTGTTTTACCATATGCAATCCTGTAATATCAAATGAAAGGACACCACACACGTTATACATTATAAAAATATATGTATTTATTACCAGAATAATCCCCTGTACTCTTTATGAGTATAGAAGCACAAGCGTTTAAACAAAAGAACAGTTTTAAATAGGAAAGTTGCACGTTTATGGCATTACATTGGATTGGGAACACAGAAATTGATAGAAGATAATAACAACACACAAGGTTAACGGGGAAACCGTCTACATTTTTTTCGGGGAAACCATATATATTTTTATCGCATTACGTTCAATTTATATCACAGAGATAGGTACTTTGGATGTAGGACATTACTAACATAATTGGACTTGAATTTACACTGGGGAGAATGATGCACTCATTTAACGTCTTTCATTCATGTTGGGAGTAAAACAGAAATGTCAACAGAAACCTTTGCATCTAACATTGACAGTATTTGTTATTGGAGGAATTGGGTGTCATAGGCAGCAAGGTACACACATTGTTAGTGAAAGGAATTCAGTATATGTGCCAACGAAGCAAGGTAGTCACTAACCACAGACAAGGGGAAAAGTTTTAGTGCTGCCAATAGTCGAGTCGACATTTCCTTTGTGCGCTGTTAAAGCCGTGGCTTTAAATTACATGCTAAAGATTGTGACATTCGCATTTCTTGGTAGCTTTGTTCCTTTCGCAAAATCTCTACAAAATGGTAAAAATTAGGGTGCGGTTTCCCAATACTCGTGTTCAAAGAGTTGTGCCAACCCTCTATGGCATTGTTTCTCTTTGCTCCTCCCTCTAAGCAGGTCGAGTAGCAGTTCCACCAGTCCACAAGAAAACGTGGTTTCCTCCGGCGACCTGACCTGCTTAGATGGCCAATCCATGTGTCTTCAAAATATTTTAAAATTGGTGCCAATTTGTCTTCGTTTGCTATAAAGTACTCAGACTCAGTAATCGATGTATAGTACTCGTCTACACTGTGAGGAGGAACAAAGCAAAGGGCAGTTCGTTTTTTAAGCTCAAACTGGGGTTTGCTGTCAGACGCATAATCCTCAATGAGGGATGTTTTTTGGATGTTACGTCAAAACCCCTGAGAAAAGTGGAAAAAACATCCTTGAATTTGGGTATCCAGGTACAATTTACTTATAGTATTGAGCATTGGTAATTCAAAGTCCATGATGAGTTTTCTCTGACTTTTGTTTGGCATTTTTGATTTTAAGACTGACAAAAATTCAGTATATGTTGAGGATTGTTTGTCTGGCAGCAAACTGTACACTAATGGAACTACTGTGCTGTTAACATAGCCGTGAATAGTGTATATTTGGGTGAAAGGGGTGGGCGAACTTTTAAAGGTACCATCCATCATCCAAACATCACTGTTCTCCAACCTACTTAGATTACGGGGGGTACTAAATATTAAAACACGCTTTAGAGAATTTTCATTGTCATATAATATAAACGGTTCATTCGCAACTGTAAGAGAAAGTTCACGAGGGATTGTTATGTCAGAAAATGTTCGTGGTGTAATGCACTTAGGATTAGTAGCCTGTTTCTTACGTTGAATTATTCGACGCAAGTTTGGAATAGCGGGCATGCTACTAGCAACATGTTCAGGAATGGTTTGGGATACCTCCATTAAAATAGCAGCGCACGGGTCATTGGAGTTGCCTGCAATCTCTTTCATTTCATTTATTGATTCTCTCACTTCAATTGCAGTTGCAGAGGCAGAGTGGTTATGGTCGGTGGTTCTTAAAACAGAGTCACCCACAGTAACCGCTCGGCCTCTGCATTGCTTTGAGTAATATTGGACACACTTCCAATGACCCAGTGGCTCCGAATTTCTCTCCTTACAGTATATATAACCAGTGTGCTTTAATAGACGGTTTCCTCTGCTGGAAGTGATGTATTTGGCCATGTTCGGATCCGACATTTCCTGTAAAATGAAAAAAAAGGGGAATCATTGACAATACACAAACAGGAGCTTTAATTGAGGTTGAAAGTCGTAAAAGGTGTACACTGTGAATAGGGTCAAAAGGAAAAAAAAGAGAATCATTTACAAGACAGACATAGGATCTGTCATTTAAGTTGGAAGGTGTAAAAGGTGTACACTGTGAATATGCTCTGTACACTGGACTCATCGCTTTGTGCACTATCTTGTTTGCATTTTCACAATATATGTTGCTCCTTTGGGCATGTTCTGATTCTAAAATCCAATTAATAACTGCCAATCCTTTGACCTGCTGCTGTAAGGAAGGGTCACCACTACAAGGCTGTGGTATGAGAATGTATATCTGAGAGCAGGACACTTGTACCACTAAATAATACACTACTGTATGCATTCCTGTCCACGCTAATAGACCCCAAGCAGGCTCTCTCCCTCTGGAAATTGCCTCAGCTTCAAGAGGCTTTAGTACAAAAATATTTAACTTATAGAAATTGCTTGAGTGTCCCAGAGGAATACTCCTCAAATGCCCTGTAGGCAATCCGCCTGGAAAAGGCTTGGGGGGATTTTTGCAAGCCCCTAATTAATATCTGGCAGAAGCATTGCTACATCCATGGCCTAGGCAAGACCTAAAAACAATGACTGGCATTGCATCAATACCCCTACACATTTTTGTAAACACTAGAAATGCAGACGGACATGAGCATCTACTAAATTAGCCTACCAAAAACATTGCTTCACTCACACATTATGAACGTTAGCTCTTTTACCTTTTTGGACACTGTGCTCTGTCACTTTGCGCTGACACCCACAAAAATGTAGCTTGCCTTACAACTCGGTGAACTTTGAGACTCTGTAACTGAAAGAAAATAAATGCATTTGTTATCATATTTGGGTTTCGGGTAGCGGTATAGGTGGGGCTGTTGCATTAAGGGCAGTCGAGGCAGTGTAATTAGGTGGCGTGTAATTATGTGGCACTAAGTGGTATATGTGTGTGGAATGGGGGTGTAACAAGAGTGAGAGATGGTGTGTAAATGGGGTTAGAGAAGCCGACGATACAGGGATTCTCTAATGGCAGGAGCTTGAGGGGGCTGAAAACGTGCACGGGCGGAAGCTAAGGGGTAGAGACATAAAAACAATGATTTGCATTGCGTCAATACCCCTACACATTTTTGTAAACACTAGAAAATGCAGACGGACATGAGCATCTACTAAATTAGCCTACCAAAAACATTGCTTCACTCACACATTATGAACGTTAGCTCTTTTACCTTTTTGGACACTGTGCTCTGTCACTTTGCGCTGACACCCACAAAAATGTAGCTTGCCTTACAACTCGGTGACCTTTGAGACTCTATAACAGAAAGAAAAAAATAGAGATTGCGGTTGAATTATTAGTTGAGTGTTTAACTGCAAAAAATAAATCAACAAGGGACAACAGTGAAATGGTTAAATCCACCCACCCAACCACGCATCCATCCACCCATTCACGCATCCATCCACCCACCCATCCACGCACGCATCCAACCCACGCATCCACCCACCCACGCATCCATCCATCCACCCACCCCAGGCAATGGCCTTGTGACTTTGACTGAGCTATTTAGCACTAAATACATTGTAAAACGCATGTGGAGATTTGATTGTGTTCATATTTCGTTTACTGTATATACTGTACTGTATTAAAAGGCTTGTCTGTAAGTAAGTGACCAATGGGTCGCCCAAAAAATCTTTGGAATGGAGCCCAGAGGGGTTAGAGTTTTACAATAAAATTGCATAAGTCAATAAAACTAATATCTTTTTGCAGTCGAGTTATCGCAGCTTTTAAAATAAATCAACTTCTGCAGCAGCGCGAAGAAAGCTATTGGCGTGCGCTGCCAAGCTTGCTGTTAGGCACGGAGTGCAATGACTGGCACAGATGCGCAGGCAAAGGGCATTTTTAGCTGATGCTGTTCATGTATAAGTGTAGAGGGGAGTCGCGTAGGAGAAAGAAGGTGAGATTGTGTGAGTTACCAATTAGCAGGCTTCCAGTGCTTTTGGCACAGCTGTTTTCGCAGAGGATGGCAAGCACGGTGTTTTCTACATGTATTTGGCCTCGGAGTGCAGGAAGAAACACTTGCCACAAACACAGGCCGCGCTGCTTTCCGTGCCAATGTAATGATGGCACGAAAACATATTTTACATTGTAGTAGCGCGCACTAGTGTATGCACGTCACGTAGGTCACGTGACGTGCCGCGCCCGCGCAGGGTTACGCGGCTGCGTAAGTGGTTTGGCGCGTAAGACCGTTAATCGGCAGTTGAGGTGCGGCGCTCTTCAGAGGTAGACGTGTTTTAATAAAGACGGTTAAACACCACCTGATTGCAGCATCATCATTGCTGGGTAAAGCACCGACATTACAATGGCGACGAGGGTGGGATCGACTATCCCTACCCCGCAGTGAACCGACGACAACCAAGCAATCACCCTGAAGAGCGCGGCAGGGCCGAACAACTTTAAGCTCCTCCAGAGTCCAGAACAGCGGGAAGCGAGGAAGACACGTGGAGCAGCGAGCCACGTGGTATCGTCCACCAGCCAAGGAACGAGCTGGATACCTGGGTAAAGAGCGAGGGGGCTGATACAGGTAGTCCCCAGAACCACGCGTACAAAGCAGAACGAGATAGTGCCCCAGGAAGCCCCAAGGGCCAAACAAGCCATCAGCCCGTGATCAAGAGTGAAAGGATGAGCATCCAAACTGGATATGCGACAGCGCTGGTGCAATTCCTGCCCAGGCCAGGAGAGCCACTAATGAAGTGGGACGATTGGAGAGAGTACATCGACAACTTCATTGGCGTGCTAGAGGACGAGAGCGAAGAGACGTTCAAACCATCAAGGAAAAAACGCATCCTGCTGTTGAACCTAGGCCCGGAAGGTTTGAGAGTGTACAAAAGCCTGGTGCCGAAGCAAAGGAACAGCACGGACGATGATGTATACGCCCACGCAATCGAGGACCTGAATGAACACTTTAGACCGGCGGTGTGTGTGTCCGTGGACAGGTTCAATTTTCAACAAAGGAAACAGCGGCCAGGAGAGACGGTAGAGGAGTACGTGGCGGCGCTAAAACGGCTGGCGGACGCATGCAAGTACGACAACTGGGAGGAGGAGTTCATAAAGGACCAAGTGATAATGCACACCACGTGCACTTCCGTGCAAGACAAGTTGTGGGCCAGTGGAGAAACCACCCTGAAGGATGTAATGGTCATCGTCAAAAGAGCGGAGCTGGCGAGGAGATGTGCGGATGCAACTAAGAAGGAGACGGCGACCAGCACTATGGTGAACAAGATTGATGAAGACGTGACCCGTAAGGACCAATCAACAAAAAAGTCAATGGAAAGGAATGGCGCCAGGTGGAGCAGTAATGGCGGGCCTCCAGGAAGGCACGCGGACACCAACCGGAAACCATGCTACAGATGCGGAAACTGGACACACGAGGCACATGATAGGAAATGTCCGGCGTTCCGGGCCAAATGCATGTACTGTGGTATAATGGGGCACTTCGAGAAGGTGTGCAGAAAGAAAGCCTCCAAGAACACGGTGAGACTCATCAGCCAGGATAGCGACACGCAGGAAGACACACCGGAGGAGGAAGTTGCCACGGTGCTGGGCATATACGATCAGGTACCGGGAGCGGATGTACAAGTCATGAGTGTGGATGGAAAAAGATCTATGAAGCCGGTGTTGGAGATGACTATAGGAGGAGTCACGATTAGCGTAATAGCGGACACCGGTTCGCCGTATACCATCGTCCAGAGGGCTGTGTGGGAGGAGAAGTTTGCACCACGACTAGGCCCGGAACTGGAGAGGCTAGATATCCGCCCAGTCACATACAACGGGGACCGCACACCTATGGCGGGATTCCGGCCACTGAAATTCGAATTCCGAGGCCGATCGGCCAGCTGCAAGCTCTACATAGCGGAAAAGGGACCATCCGTGTTGGGGTGGCTGGACCAGGGTGACCTGGGCATCAAGTTGGATCCCGGGGGTGTGGAGCAGATCTCATTAACTGAACATGAAGAGTGGCCTGACCAAGACAGATGGAGGAAGACATTCCCCAAGGTGTTCGGAGGCACGTGGGGAAGCTTGAGAAGTTTGCACATAGGATCATCCTGAAGGACAAGGCAGTACCCATGGCCCACCGAGTCAGAAACATCCCCATCGCAGTACGTGAGGCCGTGCGAGAGGAGCTCCAAGAGCTGGAGAAGAAAGGGATCATTCAACCCATCACATGTGCGGAATGGCTATCGCCACTGGTGGTGGTCAAGAAGCCCAACGGGAAGGTCCGGCTGTGCGTGGACCTCAGGGAGCTGAAAAAGAATATTGTTGAAGAAAGATTTCCCCTACCAAGAATAGAAGAGATGCTGGCCAGCATCCGAGGCATCCAATGGTATTCCACCATCGACCTGACCTCCGCCGACCACCAAATTGCCCTGCATCCGGAGAGCCACCATCTCACGTCGTTTATCACCCCGTTTGGGTGTTACCAGTTTCTCCGCATGCCATTCGGACTAGCGTCTGCAGCGGCAGTGTTCCAAAAATTGATGCACCAGCTGTTCCATAATAGCACCGGCGTCCAGTACTTTCAAGACGACATCCTGATAATGGGCCGAGACAAACTGGATCATGACGCAAAGCTGGGAAAGGTGCTGCGGATTTTGGAGGGAAAAGGTCTCACCGCGGAATGGTCAAAGTGCTGCATCGGAATGTCGTCAGTGACATATCTGGGACATGAAATAGGCGTGGAAGGAGTGACCCCCAAGACAGAAAACGTCAAGGCGATCCGTGAAGCACCTCCTCCAATCAGCAAAGAGGAAGTAAGATCATTTCTCGGCATGGCCGAGTACTACGGAAAATTCGTACAACATTTTGCCTCCAGGACCCATCACATGAGGCAATTTACGAAGGAAAACACTGAGTTCCGATGGTCAGCAGAGACACAGAGCGAGTTCGATGATGTAAAGAAAGCGATCACAGAAGCCATTCCCCTGCAAGGGTATGACCCCCAAGGCAGAACGGTCCTAACCACGGATGCCAGCGACAAAGGCTTGGGACCAGTCCTGATGCAGGACAGAGGGCAAGGACAGATGGAAACTATAAGCTTTGCCTCGCGCACGCTGTCGGACACTGAGAAAAGATACAGCGTAATAGAGAAGGAGATGCTGGCAGTAGTGTGGGCCACTGCGAGGTTCGGACAATTTCTGTGGGGCACACGGTTCCTATTGAGAACAGACCACAAACCCTTGCTCAAGGTGCTGACGTCAATTGGGCACGCCGAAGCCACACCAAGAATATCAAAGATGTCGTTGAAGCTACTAGAGTTCCGGTACGACGTGGAGCATGTGCCAGGGAACAGGAATCGTGTAGCAGACTACCTGAGCAGAGCTGCTGCGATGGAATCCAGTGGTGTGAACACGGCAGGAACAGAGGAATGGGTGGCACTCACAGAGGACCAGGAGGTTTCTATCAGCCTCACAGAATGGGAAAAGGCATATAACGAGGACGCAACGTTGAAGGAAGTAAAGAAGTTTGTGACGCAAGGATGGCCCGAGAAGAAAGCGCTGGTAAGGGAACTCAGACCCTACTATGAAGTTAGAGAGGAACTACACCAGGTGTCAAGGAGCGGATAAGACCTTAAAACTTCTCCGACATGAGATGGGCAAGTTTGAGATACCAAAGAACCCTTGGGAAGAACTGAGCGTGGATATACTGGGCCCGGTTCTGGACATACAAGGAGTGCATATGCCGACGACACTCAGCTGGCGGTTACTCTCAGCGGGGATGCGGAGATTGAGGCCCCCAGGTTTCAGTCCGGACTGAAGGCGGTGGCTAGCTGGCTGACAGGCAACTGCCTTCAGCTAAACGCCACTAAAACAGAGGTGATGGTCGTCGGGAAGGGAGTGGAGTTGTGGGGTGACCACTGGTGGCCCTCAGAGTTGGGACCTACTCCGATCCCGGTATCGGAAGTGAAAAATCTGGGGGTATGGCTGGATGCGGGCCTCTCCTTTGTAGGCCATACTAAAAGAACCGCGGCCTGTTGTTTTGGTCTCCTGAGGGGCTTGAGACCTGTTCTCAAGTTCTTTGATGCCCCGACCAGGCAGCTGGTGATCCAGGCTACTATCATCTCCCGCCTTGATTACGCCAGCTCTCTCCTGGCTGGGGCTAACCAGGCTGAACTAACCCGTTTACAACGGGTTCAGAATGCTGCGGCGAGGGCGATTGTTGGCTTGCCCAGATTCTGCTCAGTGACAGGTGTCCTTCGCTCCCTACACTGGCTTCCGGTTAGGAAGCGCATCCTCTTCAAGGTTTTGTGCCTTGCTTTTAAAATCTTGAGAGGTACAGGCCCGGAAATCCTGTCGAGTTGTCTGTCTTTTTATGTCCCTGCCCGTAGCCTCCGCTCTCAGGGTCTGGCCCTTGCGGTGGTTCCCAGATTCAGGCTTAGCCGCATGGGAGGCCGCTCGTTTAGGGTAATGGCTGCGTCAGCATGGAACTCCCTGCCTGTTGAAATCCGCTTGCTGGAGGACCTTCTGACCTTTCAGAGGGCTATAAAAACCTTCTTGTTTTAGCTGTTTCTTAGTTTCTGTTTTTAGCCTCTCGTTGTGTTACGTGCTACCTTGTCTCTGCGCCAGGACGCTCCTTGGCTGGAGTATCTGTGCGCACAATAAATAGTCGTAACATAACATAACATAACAAAAGTACGTGTGTGTCATGGTGGACAGGTACTCGAAATGGCCAGAGATAATGATAAGAGAGACCATGGACACAGACGCAATTATCAAGTTCCTAGCAGACACGTTTGTGAGGGAAGGCATCCCCAAGGTGGTGCTTAGCGACAATGGGCCCCAGTTCAAATCAGAGAAGTGGAACAGATTCATGAAAAGAAATGGCATAGGAGCCAAGCACACATCGATTTACCACCCAGCCGGCAACGGCTTAGTGGAACGTTTCAACAGGGTGGTGATGGGGTCAATCCAAGCTGCCATAGCCGATGATAAAGACTGGGAGGCAGAGATTTGGCACATGATCTGGGCGTACAGGATAACGCCTACCAGTACAGGATACAGCCCGTTCCAAATACTCAGAGGCAGAGAACCTTTCACACAGGACAATCGAGTGTGGAAAGAGAAAACAATCACCAGCGAATGGTCGCCCGCGGTGGTGCGAGCCAACCTTGAGAAAGCCCAAGCAACCTACACTAAACATTATGATCGCAGACGGAATGTACGGGACACTGGATTAGAGGAAGGAGAGTGGGTGCGAGTGAGGTTGGCTAATGCGCAGAGGAAAGGAGAGAGCAAGTACAGCAAGCCCATGCAAGTGAAAGAAGTAAGGGGCAGGGCGGCTCTACTGAGTGATGGCAACGTCTGGTCGCAAGACCGCATGGCAAGATGTAACAAAGTTTTGAACTGGAATCAGAGGACAACGGACTGGGAGGAAGAAGGAACAGAGTCGGAAGAGCAGGAGGCTCCGGAAGGAGCGCTAGAGGAGGATGGAGAAAAAGCACAAGAACTAGAGACAAGGGAGCACGAGCAGGAGTGGATGGCCCGACGAAGTAGGAGAGAAGGAGAAGCAGGCGCGGCCGCGCAGGAGTCAGAAGGAAGTAACGAATGTGAGAACACCAGCACCCCGGTAAGACTGACTCGAAGTGGCAGGGTGGTGGTTAAACCAGCAAAGTACAAAGACTATGAACTGAACTGTGGACAATGAGGAACTGTCTCCATGTTGGGTAAAAGGGGGAGATATGTAGTAGCGCGCACTAGTGTATGCACGTCACGTAGGTCACGTGACGTGCCGCGCCCGCGCAGGGTTACGCGGCTGCGTAAGTGGTTTGGCGCGTAAGACCGTTAATCGGCAGTTGAGGCGCGGCGCTCTTCAGAGGTAGACGTGTTTTAATAAAGACGGTTAAACACCACCTGATTGCAGCGTCATCATTGCTGGGTAAAGCACCGACATTACATACATGAACACAAAGATTATGTATACAGCGCCACCTCAATTATAGTTCGGAATGTTACCGCCCAAACTACAGACATTTATTTGAACTTCCCTCCGTTTTTGTTTTGATATCTTTCCTGTTAATGAGTTCACGATTCCCCCCAGCACGAACCGATCTTGCCACGTTATACGTTTTTTTCATTTTCACATTCACACATCCCTTCTGCCCTGCCCTGCCCTTCTAAAACCTCTGCTGCAGTTACTTCATGTGAGAAGAACACATTCGAGCGCATCGTATCCCGAATGTCTTTCATGACTCACACCCCAAAAAAACAGGACCCAGGTTCGTGTCTAAACACACAATATGTGGTGCAATTGCGTTGTTAGTAAATAGTAAAGGCCAATTCAGGTGCGCGATACAAGGATCCTGGCTAGGGGGGACGACTGCCATAGATGCAAATGCGGGACGGTGAGTGTAAAGAATCCGGACAAAGGTTACACATCATGACAAAAAGTAATTAGATTCGGGGAAAAAGGTACGTCATATAGACACATCAGAGCACAAAGATCTGGTTTCACGCTCAACAATATTTTCTTGTCACTTACTTGCAATGGCGGAGGACGGGCCGCTGGGACGTTGCACTCACGTCTGGCTAGCTGGACGAACAACTGCAAAATGGATGGAGGCATGGGGGGGGCGAGTCCTTTTACACCACCCCAATATGTGTTCACAACATGTAAGGCGAAGCACTTTAAAAAGCCTGCAATTTCTTAAGATATTATTAGAAATGTAATTAGCACAACCCCCCAAAAAAATGCAACATGTGCAAACATACTATAGAAAGCGAAGATTTGGCGTTGAGGTGTGGGGGTGGGGGGATGGGGGCCAGGGCTTAGAGGCGGGTTCTCGCAGCCGATTCCAAAGACCGCGTTGTTTTGCCATGCGACATGATGGACTGCGGGGTAAAGTACGGCCCAATAGAAAGCAATGGGATCGCGTTGCAATAGATTGCGAGGTGAAAACAGTCGATGTAATGGACTCAGCGATCAAATAGATGCGGGGAAAAAGCGCGCGATGTAAATGTGCGCGCTGGAACGTCATACATTTATATTGATTCATCGGAGGGTGTCATATATTCACTCTACGCAGTGGGTCGATGCCCAGGCTAGATATGTGTTTGTTCAGGGAACGATTGATGGTGAGCCTGTTGTCTTTGGCAGTGTATATGCCCCCCCGCTGCAGTGGTCCCTGGTGGAGAAAATGTTCGCTGTTTGGTCTGAGATCCCGGATGCCCTGGCGGCGGTTGGTGGGGACTGGAATGATGTGATGTATGGTACGTTGGACCGTTTTAGACCGAGTGGTGGGCAGCCATTGACCGCGCCTGCGAAGTTGCATGATATGGTGCGGAGCTTGGGTTGGACGGATGCCTGGCGCTATCAACATCCACATAGTAGGGAATACACCTATGTCTCAGCGGTTCATGGCTCCTTCTCTCGCTTGGACTACCTGTTTGTTCCTTGCCCCACGATAGGAAGGGTAGAATCGACGGCCATATTGCCACGTGGGCTTTCCGATCACTCTCCCATAGTCATTGATATCCGCCTGGACAAGAGACGGCAGCCATTTCGATGGCGCCTCTCCACCTGGCACCTTCAGCAGGACGAGTATCAATCCCACATGCGGGAGGCGATAGCCCACTACTGGTCTGATAATGGAGGATCGGGAGTGGACGACATGACCCTCTGGGAAGCATTGAAACCCACACTCTGGGGAGTAGACATAGCCTGGTGTGCTGGGGCACGTAAGCTGCGCGGAGCGGAGCTGGAGAGGGCTGCGGACCGTGTGCGTACCCTCGAGAGCTCCTGTACAGAATCCGGAGAGGAGAGGGATGTTAGGCGGCTGCTGCAGGCGCAGCGGGATGCTGCTTCCCTGCAACTGGAGGAATCACGCCAGATGTGGCTTGCGACACAGAGCAGAATCTACCAGTGGGGGGACAAATCGGGCACAATGCTGTATAGACTGTGCCAGGGCACCCTTCAGGCGCCGGTACTGCCAGCACTACGGGATGGAGCCGGGGGCTCCCTTTCGGACCCTAAGGTGATCGCTGACAGCTTCACATGCTATTAGGCGGATCAATACTCCCCCAGGGAGTCCCTTCCGGCGGCGGAGGTTGACAAGTTTCTGACGGATTTCCCGCTGCGGGGGGTCTCCGATGATGAGCGTGATAGCCTTGAGCTCCCTCTATCTGCGGAGGAGCTGGGAACGGCCCTAGGAGAGTTGAATGCAGGGAAGGCCCCCGGGCCTAACGGGTTCCCATGTGAGTTTTTTCGGAAATATCATACTCAGCTAGGGGCACCCTATAAGAGGGCATAGGATGCTGCAAGGGAGGCGTGCCGCCTGCCGGGAGACTGGAGGCACGCCAAGATAGTGGTCTTCTGCAAACCAGGGAGACCCCCAGACCGCCATGAATCCTATCGCCCTATCTCATTACTGAATACTGAAGCAAAGATACTCACCAAGGCCCTTGCTAACCGTCTCCTCCCGCTGATCACCACCCTGGTCCACCCGGACCAGGCTGGATTTATGCCCCACAGGGCCACTAGGCATAATATCAGGGGAGCCCAGGCGGCACTGGAAATGATGAAAGCTACCGGAGCCCAAGCGGCGCTGCTACTAGCGGATATAGATGGAGCATTTGATTCCCTGAGCTGGGTCCACCTGCAGGCGCTCCTGTCACGGCTAAATCTTGGACCACACTTTCTTTCCTACATTCGGCTGCTGTATACTGATTTACCGGCATCGGTTCGGGTGGCGGGTGCGGTCTCGGAGGCCTTCCCTATTGGACGGGGTACCCGCCAGGGCTGCCCTCTCTCGCCATATTTATTTGCTCTCGACATGGAACCACTAGCGGCGTGGGTCCGCATAGATGCGCAGATGACGGGATTTGAGTGGGACTCGGGCCGTCAGATAGGATCGCTCTTTATGCGGACGACGTGCTGTTCTTTCCTCTTGACCTTAATAGGTCGGGCCCAAGAGTCCTTGAAATCATGAGGATATTCGGTGAAGTCTCGGGGCTCCATCTTAACGTACAGAAATCTACTCTATGGACCCTGGGAGATGGTGCGGAGCTTGGCAACTGGGCGTCGGCCCTACGTGAGGCAGCGGGGGCCTTAAATATCTTGGGGTATTCCTGTCGGATATACCGGGAGTCTCGTGGGAACGCAATATCGTTCCGGTGTGGGACAAAGTTCGATCTGATATGAAGACGTGGTCCCGCATGCCCCTCAATATATATGGCCGCTCCGCCATATTTAAGATTGTGGCCCTCCCGCGTCTACTATATCAGCTACAAAATCATCCGTACCCTGTCTCGCCGCAGTGGTTCCGCCAGGTCAACTCGGCGCTGGGTCGCTTTCTTTGGGCAGGGGGCGCTGTCCGGGTGGCGCTTCGCACCTGCTTCCTGTCCACATATTGTGGCAGCCTGGCATCGTCAGATATCTTATCTTACTACCAAGCGTCCCACCTGTTGGTGTTAAACGAATGGTGGTATGGCGACCGCAGTGACCCGGCCTATGCCCTGGAACGGTATTTGATAGATCCCGATACCCTTCATGAGCTTCTGTACTCAGCAGCAAAGAGAAAGAGACTCCAGATGGTCACACAGGTGGTATTCCAGGTGTGGCAGAGAGCGCTGGGCCGTATTGGGTCGTGGAACACACTGACGCAGGAGACTCCACTGTGGCACAATGGCCGTTGACCTGCTCTGGTGACATTGCGGGGATTCCGAGGCTGGGACGCAATAGGGATCTCGACTCTGGGTCATGTTATGAGGGGAACGACCCTTAAATTGTTCCAGGCTCTGAGGGACAAGTATGATATGCCGAACTCCCAATTCTTTCAATACCTGCAGTTTAGACACGCTATCTCCCCTGCCTTGGAGGGACTGGAGTCCCTGCCTGAATTCAGTCCCCTGGAAGCCAAGCTGTTCATGGGGGAACTGGAAGATAAGAAAATATCCCGCATCTATCAATCCCTCGTTACCCACTGCTCCTCCTCCATAGATAAATTGCGGTCTACGTGGGAAAGAGATGTAGGAGAATTAGATGAGGAGAGCTGGAGAGAGGCCCTGGCAGCCCCAAGGGAGATGGCTATTGCAGTGAGATTACGATTCATTCAGTTTAAATACCTGCACAGGGCCTATTACACGAGAGAGCGATTACATAAGGCTGGTCTGATTGCCTCCCCTGACTGCCTGAGGTGTGGCCGTGAGGTGGGTACGTTTGTGCACACGGTGTGGTCCTGCAGGGCATTGGAGGGGTACTGAAGCGGGTCTGGGATTGTCTAGATGAGGTGTTGGGTTGGACACTCCCCCGTACATCACAGCTGGGTCTCTTACATGTTCTGGAGCAGGTAGGAGGCAACATATATAAAAGACACTTGTTACTCCTAGGCCTAGTGGTGGCTAAAAGGGATGTGGCCCGTGCCTGGAAAAACCCTCGAGCTCCCCCGATAGAGGCCTGTAAGCAGGGATTGGACTACTATATGAGTTTAGAATGTCCGGTGTTCGAAGCACGAGGCTGCCCTAAAAAACATTTCAAAATCTGGAAGAGGTGGGCGGATTATAGGGGGCTGTGGCTGGAGCCGCCGGCACACCAGGATGCTGTCAGTGAACAACTGTTTGATGGACCAGGGCGAGGGTAGGAGTGTACTGCCAATTTCATATGGACTGCATTATCGAATATGGACTGACATCATGATTGGGGTTAGGGGGGACCCGGGTGGTGGTTAGTTTCTGTGGGGTGGAGGGAATGGGGGGTTATTCGACAAAACTGATTAGTGTTGATTTCTACGTTGATTGCTTATCTTTGTACCTTGATGTTATGCTCATGGCTCCTCCGGGGTTCGGAGTACCGTGGAATGTTTTTGCAATCTTTCCTGATATGACAATAAAGCTTGTTCTGAAAAAAAAATTGCAAAGGAGAGAGGTGAAGGGAGAGTAGATAAAATAGAGCAGGATAGAAGAGAAGGAGGCGAGCCATTCGGATATATATGTGACTATTTCTGCAAGGCTTTCAATTAGAAAGCTCTTTGAGTAAGTCTTTGAGTTAAGCACTTATGTGACTGTGGCTCTTTGGATGAGGCAATCATGTGACTGCGACTTTCTGGGTAAGGCACAGTGGAGCCCATATTCTCAGCCAGCGACCAAATCATATACAGCCATGCCACCAAAATAACCTGGTCTGACCACTCGATCGTCCACTTCTGCATCTCGAACAAGGCACCAGATGACCTTTGGACACACACCCTCAACACCATTTCTTCTGGACCCCTCCTCCAATCTCGAGGAAGCCATCAAAAACCTCAACACCTAGATCACCAAATGTGTTGCCAAAGTTGCAGCCCTCAAACTCCCCAAACCTGACCCTCCAACCACACCACCAGGTTCACCCCTTAACTAAAATCTACAAAACGCACATGCAAATGGCTGGAAAGGATATTGCGCACCAGCAGAGCACCTTCCGACAGAAAAAATGTCAAACTAGCTCTCATCAATTACCACAAACTGAAAAACCCCAAGAAGAACGCCCTCACCACCAGCCTCAAAGCCAGCTCCAACCACAGCAAAGAACTCTTCTGCATCATCAAAGAATTCTCCAACCCACATAGCCACACACAATTCCATGACCTCCTCCCAGGACCTCTGCGACTCTAGCAGAATTCTTCCACAGCAAAATCGCCACCATCCCACACTAGCGTGACTCCAGGGCGGATGCCTGGTGAAGGCTTGCGGACTCACGGGCGGGGCTATAAATTTAGTGTCCCTACTGAGTTCTGGTTAGACCCACACTAGCGTAACTCCAGGGCGGATGCCTGGTGGAGAGAGTTGTTTGGACTGCACTTTTTAAACATTTTTTCAAAATCCATCTGGAGAATTGTGAATTGTGAATCTGTGTTGCTTTTAAAATGTTGCTGCTTTGTATATGTGGCCTGTGCCATTATTTTAATTGCACTACCTTGCTCTCGGCCTATCTTTCTCTCCTGAGGCGAACAGCCGGGAGATCATCCTATCACTTTACTCGCAGGCAGTGCACTCAGTTCCAACTCTTGGGGGCTGACGAGCACCTACCTGTTTCCCTTCACTAGTGCGCCGCTTCTTTCTGCTACCCTGTTGCCGACTTGATCTGGGCGCTCCCTTCTCAGCTGATTACGAGCTGAGGGGCATTGAGGGATGGGGAGGCTGTGCACTAGCACTGCGGCCATCTTGGGTGAGGAAGGCTTGCGGACTCATGAGCGGGGCTATAAATTTAGACGGGGGTGGCTCCGCGCAGTGGACGCGTTCAGTGGATGCGCCCATACCGCGCCAAAGGAGCGCCTAAGGAAAGCCCGTCTGCGCCCGCAGGCGGACTGGAGCTGTCGAGTCCTGAACGAGGCAACCATGTCCGGGAGGAAAATGATTAAATACCCCCACGATGAGCTTTTGGCGCTTAGGAATAAGGGTAAAAATTGTTGCATTGTATTTCCTATTTGTCGTCGGGTCAATAGGCGGTGTTCCACCTGTAGATGGTTTCCAAATAATGGTTCCATCTCTACTTCGCAATCAATCCCTGACATGAGCACCTTTTTGCTTCTTAACACTAGGTCTCTGGGAAAACATGCTCTAGATATTTATAATTTGTTGTCTGACACCAAGCCTACCTGTCTTTTCCTTACTGAAACATGGTTAGGGGATTGTTCGGGCCCCGACTTAGCCACGGCCCTACCTCCTGACTATGTGATTTTTAGAAAGGACAGAATTAAAGGCAGGGCGGTGGTGTGGCGTTGATAGTGGATAAGCGCGTGGCTTGTTCTATCACTCCCACTGACGACATTCAGGGGTGTGAAACCCTGGGCTTCTCGTTGGCACTGTCTCCGCATCAATCTTGTTCCAGCCTTTTGGTCTATAGACCTCCAGGTCCCATGGGCTCTTTCCATGAAGAGCTTCACTCAGTGATCTCTGCCCTATGCGTCAAGACACAGCACTGTTTGCTTTTGGGCGACTTTAATATTCATATGGATATGGAGTAGGCGGCAGACACTATCAAACTCAGTGATACTGCCACTTCGCTGGGTCTCCTTCCATGTCTTGCCGCCCCCACCCATATCAAGGGCCATATGCTTGACCAAGTATTCACCACTGTCCCGTTAATCACCTCCGCCCCTTTACCTGTTTTATGGTCTGATCACTATTTAGTGACCTTTTAAATCACCCACACTGACAGAACACCTCGGAGTGGGTTAGTTCGTCCTGCGCAGAACTCCAGAGCTCTCCATTTGGTCTCCCCTGACATGCTGGCGCAGGCACTGCTCCTTCATCATTGCCTGCGGTCAGGTACTCTGGAGGACGATCTCGAACATTTGCAGACATGGCTTGTTCAGCGATTACATGAACTTTCACCGGTCTGTGCGGACCATAAGAACTCGTCTCGGGCATCTGCCCCTTGGTTTTCTCCTGACTTGGCGGAGAAGCGGCGGCACTGCAAAAAAGTAGAAAGAGCTTGGCGGCGACAAAACGATCTGGCTGCTAAGGAGTTATAGAGGGAATCCATCAAGGAATACCACCGCGATATCACTCTGGAAAAAAAGTCCTACTTTGCAAGAAGAATAGAGGGAGCGACTAACTCGTGCAAAGAAATATTCCTGGTCGTGAAAGAATTTACCTCTTCTTCTTTGTATATACCGAAGAGCTCTCACTCTGAAAGCTGGGTTTTGGAGCTAGCTGACTTTTTTGCCAACAAAATTATAACCATCCAGGCCTTCTTTTCATCCCTGGGTGTGGCGGTTGTTCAGGATGTGGAGACACCACCACTGATTCCTGCTGAGGAGAATCCGACTCTTTCATACTTTCCGCCCCTCCCTTTACAAACCTCTCTAGACCTTCTCATGAGTCCGGTTCCCCTTTGGATCCTTCTCAGGCTAAATTTGGCGCCGAAATCGCTTAAGTTATTAACCCCTTAGTTAATCCACTGCTTAACCGTTCCCTTAGCTCAGGGGTGGTTCCTCAGGCCTGGAAACAAGTCCTCATTCTGCTACTCCTGAAGAAGCCCAATCTGGACCCCCTGGCCCATGCCAACTATAGGCCTATCTCCCTTTTGCTCACATTTGCGAAGATTGTGGAGAAACACGCTCACCAAACCCTGTCTAACTTTCTGGAGACTAATAACATCCTGCACCAGTCACAGTCGGGATTCCGGTCCAATATGAGTACAGAGAAGGCGTTGCTGGAAGTCACAGAGTCCATTAAAGAAATCCTGGACTCTGGAGGCAAAGCAATGCTGGTAATGCTTGATTTGTCGGCGGCTTTTGACACCGTCCCCCATGGCCGTCTCCTTCTAAGACTTCGGGAGATTGGTCTGACGGGGACGGTGTACAGCTGGTTTGAGTCTTTTCTAGTGGACCGCCAACAAACGGTCTGGGTTCCACCTTTCTCGGCCGTGGTGCCGTCACTGGAGGTCGGAGTTCCCCAGGGCTCGATTTAACATCTATATGGCCCCTCTGGCGGCACTGGCAGAGTCTCGTGGATTCCGGATCGTGTCATATGCTGACGACACTCAGCTCCTCTTCGCATGTGACAGAAACTCGGACTTCGATTGGGAGAGCATCCGGGGGTGTCTTGAGGCTGTATTCCAATGGTTTCAGCGGAACAGCCTTAAGTGCAACTCCGATAATTCGGAGGTGCTTTTCTTCGGGTGTCCTTCGGACCCGAATTGGAAGTCCTGGTGGCCAGAGGCCATGTTTCCCCCTTCTGCAGCCTCAGTAGTAGCCAAGAATCTGGGAGTGCAGGTTGATGTGGATCTTTCATTGAAACCGCCGGTGCTCGGCCTTGTGGGTAAATGCTTTGGCCTCCTGAAAATGCTCAGGAAATTCCTGCCCCTCCTGTCTCTGGATCACAGAAGAATCACAGTGCAGGCATTGATTGGCTCCGGGTTGGATTATGCCAACGTGCTTTACCTTGGCCTCCCGGACTTCCTCCTAACGCGTCTCCAAATTGTTCAAAACTCGGCAGCGCAGGCCATCTTTGGCCTCCATAGGAGATCGAGTGCAAGTGATCTTTTAAAAACTTTGCACTGGCTGCCTATTAGAAAGTGCATCATCTTTAAAGCGCTTACTCTGGCTTTCAAGGCACTTCACAGTACTGGCGCCCAGTACATCAGTAAACGGTTGGAGTTCTATCAGCCTTCGAGGGCACTCAGGTCAGCTTCTCTCGCCCTGGCCACTGTTCCAACTATCAGGCGGGCCCGGTGTGGCGGCCATTCTTTCCAATGCTTGGCGCCACTGCTGTGGAATGCCCTGCCTCTGTCTTTGAGGACTAATGTCAACCTTCTGGCATTTAGGAAGAACCTCAAATCTTGGATGTTTGTCCAGTAGTTTCTTTTCTGTCTTGCTCCTCCGCTCTGTACCGCTTTTGGGTTTTTTCTAGCGCCGGGACACTCCTCGGAGTAGCTGAGCGCTATATAAAACAAATTATAACATAACATAACATAACATCCATGAACACTTCGACCCTCAACTA
>NW_028252981.1:0-22419 GCF_964263255.1 Lissotriton vulgaris
GTCATCTGAGAGCTAAACGCTAGGTTCCAGGACATAGGGAGCCATCCCTGGGCTTATGGCCCTACTGACTTCAGGAAGGAATATCACCAAATCACAAAAAGGGCACTTTTGAGACCAAGAGCTACCTCTCTGCCAAGGTTGGTATAATTCCATCAATCAGTTCAGGCTGTAGTTGGTTTAAAATGTCTATGGGAATTACCATGGGACACACTTTTTTTGACCCTCCTCCTCTTTTTCTTGGTCCCCACTTGATGGATTACCCTGAAACCTTCTGTGTGCAGCCAGACACAGGAAGGCACTTCTTTTGGAAAATTATTCAGACATTGTCAAAATTATAGGCAAGTCAAAAAATGCTTTTCCCATAGAAACTAGGTTCTAACGATAACTACCTACTATTGCCTATTGGTGGTCACCAGGAGGTGGTTATAGTTAGGATTTAGTTTTCATAGGATAAGCATTATTTGACTTTCCCATATCTTTGGTGCAGGCTTACGAGTCTTCGCAAAATGTTCCCCAAAAAAGTATGCAGCTGAATCTTATTGTGCATGGAACATTTTGGAAAAATGTGAGTTTCGAATGTTAATTCCCATGGGAATTTTAGATACAAATGAAGCCGAGCAGTTGAGCAGAATTACTACAAATTTGGCAGAAACTAGATGTTAGTCCAGAAAACAACCTTTTTATTGTTTGGTGTAATTTTAGAGTTCTTAAAAGAACACCAAATGTGCATAGCTAGGGACAGGACCCCTTCATTAATCATTCTGCTCTTATGCAGAGATCTAATTGGCTGCCAACACTTCAGCCCTTCAGCCAGAAAGTGTTGGCAACCACCTTGGTTCTCAGACTCGGTTGAGACCCGAGAAAAATGTAAAAAATAAAGACAAGGAGGCTGGGTAGGCATACCCTGACCCCCTAGGCCAGGTGCTGTGGTCCCCCAGTCACACATCCAGGGCAAAAAAAATGTGTAAAAAAAAATTGGAGGTGAAAATCTTGATGAATTTGTGAATAAATGGCAAAAAAAACCAAGTGCAGCCGCCTGCGCTTGTTTCATTTTAGCCCCTAGGTGGGCCGGGTCCCAGGGTCATTAGGTTATTTAAAAAAAGAAGAAGGGGGGCATGAGGCACCCCTACTAGATCTCTTTTTAGCCCATAGGACCACCACCTCCCTGTGGCTATATTTAAATATGGGAGAGGTGCTGAGCGGACCCCCCCTTCATTGGGCTGTTTGAAATCCCAGTGACCACCACCTCCCAGGGGCTTTATTTAGAAAAACGGAGCGGGCCGCAGTGGCCCCATTCATGGAACTTTAATATGCTCCAGGGACCACTAACTCCTCAGGCCTTAATTAATAAACATGCCAGGGGGCGCACAGACCTCCCGGACCGCCGGGACCACCATCTCCCCTGGGCCAAATACAACTTCAAAACCTGGGAGAAGGACCTGGCCCAACCTGCCATATACGACCCCAGGGACAGCCACCGCCCCGGGGCAGGCCTATGCATACTAAAGAAGGGGACCAACGTGGCCCCTCTTCTGGAGCCATTAATGGCCATGGGGACAGCCACCCCCCAGGGTCAGCTCCTGCTATCTCCTGAGGTGCCCACACTTGGGAGATAGCTGTTTGCTGTTGCTTGACAGGAGCTGTTACAGCTCCCACCAAGCGAGAGAACACTCTAACTTCGCTCCCACCAAGCAGAAGCTGTCAAACAGCTCCCGCTTGGAGTTTTCAGCAGTTTCCCTGCCCACTGTCATGTGGGCAGGGAAACAGATGAAAGATTGCTCCTGTATGCAGGGAAATACATATTGAGAAGCTCTTTGCATGCAGGAGCAATGTTGGTTCCCACAGGAAGTGGGAGACAGCTGGGATTGTGGGGACATTGAGGCTCCCCTGAAGTCCCATCAAAGCACACTGGGTTCCCTGGACCAAAATCTGCTCAGGGAGGGGGGCCAAGCATTCTCTGTCCTCATTGAATATTGGTTGGGCCCTGGAAGATGGGGTCCCTGGAGCCAAAATCAGCACAGATCTCTTACCTATTAAGTTTTGTCAGGGTCAGTGTGTCCCAGAAGCTCATTTCACAGAAGTTAAATCTCAACGTGAAGCTCTTACATATATAAAAATAGCAGGTACCCCAATTGAAACTCCACTTCTGTACAGGACAAAATGATCCTGACCTCCTGTTCTTGACGAAGGCAAAGCATGTGTGCTTTTTGGCAATTCTACATTGAAAGATTATCTAAAATGCTTTGTGGAGGTGAATGCATTGTTGATGTATTGGTGCGCAATCTGTAGTGACTATGATGAGTGGGATCTTTTATTTCTTTACCTGGTGAGAGAAGAGTCCATGGTTCTAACTTTAAACGACTCAGAGTATACAAATGTGAAATGTCACCTGAAGCGCCACCCATTTGACCCCGCCCCTTCACTTCAGTAGCATGCAATGATGTTCTTGCATTTTGCCAAGATGATGGGCAGCTTACCAAAAGGCCCCCCTGGCACATTTCCTGCTGATTTTGGTGATGCATTCTTGATACCGAGGAATATGAGGACATTTCCACCAAACAAAGAAGCACTTACTTGATATAGTTAAGAGGAAGGACGCAGGAGAAACAATCACATTGCTAAAATGCACACAAGGTCACTGAAGACATTTCCTCATGGTCCATTACGTAGCTGTAGTGTAGACTATGCTGTAAATATTCACTCAATGCATTACGCTGGTGTCTAAGTCCCATCAGGGACCACTCACGGTCCCTAACGGACATCGCTGGAGTCATGACTCTGAGCAAAGAACAACTGTCTAGTCAGAGTGGCCCCAGCAATGTCAGCAATGAGTTGCGTCACATGCGAATGATCATAGAGAACATGGAGCGGATGCAAGCATCACAAATGGCTACCACAGCTGCACACCAGAAAGATGTAGCAGTGATCTTCCATGCCCTGCAGATTGTCGTCATGGCATTGCCACCACAAGACCTGGCGCGGATGAGTGCTGGTGCTACCACTCCATCCACATCTCCTCCCCCTGAAGTGTCAGTGCCACACAGTGATGCAGACAAAACACCACCACCCGCATGTGAGGCACCTGACACATCAGAGAACGAAGATGATGATGAATTTGGATCTGTGGTAGGAATGAAGTGGTAGCATTCATCTCTGCCATATGGCAGGGTTCAGCTTTGTTCTGCCCTCTGCCTCATGCCCTGGAATAACACCTCCCACTGTCCCCCTATACACTGAGCGACACTCACCTTGGACCTCAACATGAGCTGCTATATTTGGTTTGGTTACCAATGTCACAGCAATCACACTGTGGACTGCAGTCTTCCACTCCCCATGAACTTGTCATTCCTGAAAGGACTCTGGCTGGCCCTCCATGGGCCAACAATGTAATGTGGGGTTTGCATGGCCCTGTACTGGTCCTGCTTCAACACTCCACTGAATGTGAATAAAACATTCCAATTCACAGATGTGTCATGGCCATGATCAATCAAGAATGAAAGTATGGTTGAATGCAAGGACAGTGATTCCACAAAAAGGTACTCCCTGGGTAATGCTATCAATGCGCAGGTATGGCCATGACCCAGATAGACATTGAGACACACATTGTCATTTAAATCAACACTCATCACAGTTGAATAGAAGTGAAGGTGCGTAGACTTTATTAGCATATGCTTGTCAGTACAGGCAAGATAAGTGCCACAACATGCAGACCAATGCAGCAGTATGTCAGAATGATGAACGTTGCCAAGCGCTGCTGTCCACTCCAGAGGAGTGACTCACCTTTCACAGGTGTGTGTTAAGCCGAGTTGCTGACCGCTCATTTATTCTCAGTCCAGGCGAATACAGCCATGTCCACTGTTGTCGTGGGATATGTGACCAGATCTCCAAGATGCAACAAGGTGTCGGGACATGTGCAATGTGTTCCAATCTGTTGTGGCTGCAGGTACGTAGTTACTCGTTCATGAAAGCAATTGCAGCTTCGTAGCTAATATTTCTAACATGAGGTTGTTGTCGACTTCATCAAACAGGATGGTGAGACCATCCATTAGCAGGTCCGGACAGATGTGCTGCATCCACCCCCTTACACCAACTTGCACTACAGCCAATAGGGGAGCGGTTCAATGTGGTCACTGCACACGAGGATTTATGCAATCTCCCAGGTCCAGCTGCCAGCATGTATGCCGTATCAAGGCATCCCATAAACGGGTATCATGGTGACACTCCTGGTCGTGTGCCAATAGGGGGCGCACATACATGTCAAAATCCAGTTCAGTTACCGTCCTGTTGGATAGGCAGACATCCATGCACCACTCGAATATGCGCGATCGACAATGCAACACAGGCTGAACACAGGTGACGTTGGCAAGGCGGAAGCTTAGCCATTAACTGATCCGCATTACTGCCAATGGCAGTGCCCCCAGTAAATGCAGCATACGTGCATGGTACAGTTCCACGTGACAGGGGTTGTGCATGTGTCCAGGATGTTCTGCCATTGAGTCACTGGCTCTGGTTGAAGCAGCACTGTTCTGACCTGCTCCAGTTCTGTGAATGAAATGCCACAGCTCGGATCAATGAGTTGTTTTAGTGTGCAACAATTGTACGCCTTGGATGGTGTGGGAGTAAGTGTAAAGGCCATTCCATGCAAGATAACTTTGAACAAGGACTTCTGTCTGTGGGGTGTGTAAACGTTGTTTCTTCCTCGGGCAGTGCGTAGTGTGGGAGTCGTCATCAGCTGCTATGGTATCTCTCAGGGGGGGCCAGGCACATGCAATGCCGAGGTCAGAGGTGCAGATGTGCTCCTGCCTGATAGTTCAAACAAAGGAGCTTTCATCCCTAATGTTAGTTTGTCATCTGCTTGCATTCAGGAAAAGTAATATGGCTTGTTGTTGGTGGGGTTTGGGATGTGTGCGATTTTGGGATTCATGTTTGACATGTCTTGCATGTGGCATATGAGCGGCATCACTGTGTGTTACGTTGCCTCACAGATGCTCCTCCCTCCCCCATACCCATTTACTTATGTGCACTGCACGATTGCATCACTTGCACTCCTACCGCACAGTATTGTCATGCCTGTCTGCACATGTCCACAAGTCTGACAATGACACTGTGATGTTGGCCGTTGAAGGTGGTGGGCCACGTGAGTGTAGACCTATGGTAAGGATAAGGCGGACACAGATGTACAGTACATGCCTCGCTCATCTGGCGCTACTAATGTGGCTCGGCATGTGGCTCATGCTGCGGCAATATAGATACACACAAAACTTGGCATGTATGATCCTGGACCCCGAGCGGTCTTGCACTCCTTCATTACTCCGTTTGTCCGAGCCTGCCCTCTGGGTGCATGCTACATTGCAACATTATCGCTTACAAGGGGGGGACGACTTAGCTACATGCCCAAGGTCTTACCCACTGCCTGAGGTGACATGGTTGCGTCTGTTGTCCACAGCACAATGCAATGTGGTAGAGCCCGGCCCATCATTCATACATAATGACAACACAGACACACTTGGATAGGTAGTAGAACTGGCTACAGGCACTTGCGCCCGGTCCCAATTTATTAGCAGGATCACATATCCAGTGACGCCTGTGCTGGATGGGTGTGGGGTGAGTGTGAGCCAGCCCTCAGGGAGTGGTTGGTGCTGGTAACAACTTGAACAGTGATCACTATTTAAGCGGCAACAGAAAACACCAACATAACACAAACAACTGCGAAGCATCATGGAGGTAACCGTAGCAAGTACAGAAGTCACCCAATATTTAATTGGAAGGGGCCATGACTTGTGGTGCAGTGAGGTAGGGGCACCTGAGCTGAGCGTGCTCATGTGAAGAAATTGTCAATAATTGTGTCCCTTCGGAATATTCCTGCTGCAGCTGCAGTAGAGTGTGTTACACCTGCCTCATCTTCATCATCATCGTCCCAGGTGTTCTACACTGCCTGAGGTGACATTGCTACGTCCGCAGTATGTAACTCAATCATAAAGGGTCCATGGGTTGTGATGCACAGAGTTAGTGGCACCTGTGGTGCTCAGCGGGTGCGCAGCCTGCAATGATGCGTCGTCTGTGAAGGTCAGGAATGGATTGGATGTGTGTGAGTCCTGCTGACTGCAGTGTAGGCCGGAGGCAGAGGTCAGCAGGGGCCCACAACCACAAGGCGTTGACGTGTGGTGCACAGAGTTAGTGGCACCTGAAGCGCTCAGGGGGTGTGCAGCCAGCTATGATGCGTCATGGGTGTTGTGGCCCTCTTGGGTCTCCAAGCTGCATGATCAGTGTATCCATGACATATGTTGGTCTTCAGATGTGGCTCTGGGCTGGGCTCCCTTTCATACTGCAGGTAGTCGTCCTGATTAACACCAGTAAAAGGCAGGTGCTTCATCCCTGCTGCTAACGCGGCTTATCGCCTGTTTTCGGACCACATCACAGATCTTGCTGGTCGTTGAGAATATCGCAAAGTGGTATTTTTGTGTTTTTTGGCAGGGGAACGCCTACTCTGCACATCATTAGCATTAGTTGTCGCTCTCATATGTCGCAATGTTTTTTGCAGAAGCTATCACTGGAAAATTGGCGATATCGGCAGTTTGAACCAGCTTAAGAATGGGCCAATAATTCTTTCGCCACTTTTGCTGCACCAAAGTGCTGATAACTCAGCGATAAGTCCTTGAGAATATGACCCATTGTGCATTAAAAAAAATCATAAGTGTATCGCGTAAAGAAGTGGGATATGTTCTTGCAAGAGAGCACATACAAAAAGAAGGCCAGACTTTAGGGACTGTGGGGCTTATTTACAAGTCTCTTTCGTCACTTTGGCGTCATTTTTACCATGGGAAAAGTGACACAAAAGTGATGCAAGGGGCAAGTAAATCTGCCCCTGTGTGCAGGAACTTTGCGGCGCACATTCTGACGCATGATCGACAACTACCTTTTGTACGATGACACAGATAGTATCATTTATCGAGCTAGTCTCTAGGCGACCGGATTTCTCATTCCAGTTTCCCCAGTCAAGGAAACCGTGCCATCCTGGACACATTCAATGAAAAGTAGTCGACCGGTGCACAGCTTAGTTCAGATGAAGTTGTTAAAGTTGTTCGAGTTGGTAGGTGCTCATGAGATATCGTTTAACCACCCTGGAGACGAATGAATACAAAGATGCTTAAGTGCTATCAATAGGAAATTGATTGCATCCCTCTAGGCACTCTGTAGAAGGGGGTACTGACCTCCCTTTAATGTTTAAAATAGATTCAATCACAACATTTTCAATGAACGTTCTTTATTTACGTTATTTCAATGATCCATCTTTGTCCACATGTTCAATAAAGTTTTGTTGAAAACAGTTTCTCGTTGTCAAACAAGTGTTACATCAGCTCCAATGCATTTCGGGCATCCGCCCTTCATCTGGGAGCATCTACAAGAGCAACATATATTGTATACATATCAGAATGATGAAGAAAATAAATTCCGCTTCAAAATTAGTGACTAAACCGTGTTGTGAAAGGTGCTGGTAACAAAAACCGAACCGTCGGGGTGAAAGGTGATTGACACGATAACAGGGCCGTAAATTACAAGTGTCTAAGGCTGAAATATCAACGAGTACCGTGATGGAAGTACGTGAGATTGATTAGCGTGAACTGGAGTGAATTTATTCGAGGTGGATTAAATGGGGTTGAAATGCTAATGGGGATGTGGGCTAGAGTAGGGTGGCCGCTGAAGTATAATCGGAATACTTCGAGATGGTACAAATGGTTACATGCGTTAATAAGCGTTAAACGGTTGTGGTGCGTTGGGCTACTTACAATTAGTAACAGCGAAAGGTTTCGAAAATAGTCCTCCGTGTGGTTTGCTTCCGCGTTGGTGATCGGGATGTCGGTGTATGCATGCACTCTATGGTTTTAGTCAAATGGGATACCGGTCACGTGGGGATAGGGAAGTGAAGGAAGAGAGAGGACTAATTAGCGGATGTTGCATTAGAGTGGAAAATAAGAACAAAACATTAATGACAATACGTATATGTTACGAAAAAGTGAATCATTATGTTGTCAACACAGCATATTGTCAAAACAACAATTTAAAAAATATAATTGAAGAGAAAATGTGTTTGTATATGTATATGCATATACGAACAGGAGGTTCATCAGAACTTTAATGCCCAATAATGGGCAAAAACGATTTGGCTGATCTACAGATAACACGAGAATTCAATGCGTTCATTAAGCCCATGGGGCTTGATGGAATTTAATCTGTAAATCCAGTAGTTTTTGCGTTGAAGTAAGTATTTAGTATTGTCCCTTCCTTCTCTTTTGGTGATTACTTCCAATACCATAGCTTTGAGTTGTGCTATGTTATGGTTCATTTCCATGAAGTGGGTGGCCACTGTAGATTTAAGATTTTTTGTTCTTATATTGGATTTGTGTTCGTTTAAACGAACCTTGAATTTACGTCCAGTCTTTCCTATATAAATTTTACTGCATGGGCATTTCAATAGGTAGATTAAGTTCATGGTGTCACAATTCGCTGTGACGTTGAGTGTTATTTCATGACCTTTCATAGGATGTCTCATTTTATTTCCTCGAATGATATTATTGCAGTTACTGCAAATGTTGCAGGGTCTTGTGCCTAGTGATATGGTATTGCTCGGTGTGGGTTGTTTAAGGATTTCTCCCAAGTTTCTTTCTCTCGTATAGGCAAAGAGTGGTTGTGGTTAAAACATGTCTTTAAAGTCCTCCTCGAGTTGTAGCATAGGCCAATGCTTTAGTATGATTTTTTTAATGTGGTGCTCAGGTTAGAAAATTTAGACACTATGACCATTCTGTAATTTTGGGGTTTCTCTCGCGATATTTGTAGCAGTTGCTGCCGATTTAGGTTGTTCACTTCGCTTTTGGCTGTTTTTAGTTATTGCTCAGGGTACCCCCTCTTGCGGAATCTGTCAGTCATTTCTTCTATTCTTGCTTTGGCCAACTCGGGATCCGAAATGATGAGTTTGGCTCTTAGCATTTGTGATATCGGTAAGTGTTTTTTGAGAGATTCTTGGTGGAAACTTGTGTAATGGAGAATGTTATTGCGATCTGTAGGTTTCCATAATATGTCGGTTATAATATGATCATTCTTGAGGGTAATGGCTACATCCAGAAAGGTGATTGATTCAGGTTCTATTTTCCATGTAAATTAAATTCGTTGGTTGACTGAATTGAGGCTATCAAGGGCTCGCTCAAGATTCTCTTTGGTGTCATTCCATAAAATGAATAAATTGTCGATAAAACGAACATACATTTTAATGTGTTTATTCCAATTGGGGTTGGACCAAATATTAATGTTCTCAAATTGACCCATATAGGTATTGGCGTAGACTGGAGCTGCGCAATTTCCCATGCTTGTGCCCACTAATTGCAAGTACCAATCTTGATCATGTTTGAAGTAGCTTTGATACAGGGTAAATATGACTAGTTCCATCAAAAATACTTTCATTCCTTCATCTACTTCAAGTTTAAGGATAGCCTGCTCCATGGCTTCTATCCCTTCCGAGTGGGGGATGGAAGTGTACAGCGAACTCACGTCGGCCGTGCACAGCCAAAGATGTTCATTCGGTTCAATTTGTATGTTATGTAACTTACATAAAAAGTCTGTGGTGTCCCGGATGTAACTGGTGAGAGATTGAACTGTCGGTTGAAGATGTCGGTCTAAATATTGACCCACTGGTTCATGAATGCTTGCCCGTGTAGATACTATCGGGTGTATAGGGGGGTCATTGAAGTTTTGGTGTATCTTGGGTACTGCATATATTGTAGGACTCTTAGGAGGGGGGCGTGGCTTGGGCGCCGATGGTGGAGGTCGCTTGAGCGCTCGGCTCCGCGATCGAGCCGCCATTAATCCTGATCCCCGGGCTATACGGGCACCCCGATCCCCAGATCGTTGAGTGCTGTAGGTGCTGCACCGGGGGGCGACTTTGGGGACCTGCAGTGAGGCCCGATCGAGGTGAACGGGAGTCTACGAGGCGAGCGGCGCGAAGCACAAGATGGTGGCCGCTCCATCTCCGTGGTCCTGAAGCAGCCTGGGGACCCAGGGCGACTCCGGCGACACTTTCTCCTTCCCTCCGTTCCCTGAGGAACGACACCAACGGCGACTGCTTGTACGGCTGATGACACCTATGGACTTTCTAAGTGGTGTTTATCGAGACCGCCGATCACTAGAGCACTGAAAACGACGGAAAGCCACGGAGAGAAGAGGGAGCGGCCCGACGCCTCGTCTTCCTCAAGATGACGCCGATCGTCACCATCTTGGTCCTGGGAATCGGCAGCAAGCGGGCCTACTCAACCCAATCTGGCAGAGTTCTGAGCCCGGGCCGGACTCCGGAGGACAGCTAGAGTGGCTGGGAGTAGATCGGCCGAGACACAAACTCTACATAGGCCGACTTGGTGGCCCGGAAGGCCTACCATTGATGTCGCAGGTGATGGCATCTTGTGGAGATTGAAGACCCCGGCCACGCACTACTACCTGGCAGTGACCATTCTCTCCCCCCCTCCGGCCCACTTGCTTCCAGGGGTCGTGCTGTCGGCCTTCGCCAGGCCCATTGCTGCTATGGCCTAGTGGGAGAGACGGTTCGTCGAGGACAGATTGATTGATCCTCCTCTTGACTGGACGGCCTTCGGGTCCACCACTGGAGACCGCGGCCACCATGGTGAAACTGAAGAACACTAAGGGTGGCTCCCAGGCCGCATCAGACGTGAAGGCGCCTGATAAAGAAGATCGGTTAGACCCGGAGATGTCGGGGAGTACGCACATCCAGCAACAACTCGATCAGATCCTGGCGGCGATCACGGACACGCGGTCGGCCCTTCAGCAAGACATTGCCCAGGTCGCGACGAGCCTGGGATTGCTTCGAGTGGACCACGGTAAGCTCTCGGACAGGGTCAAGGAAGTGGAGAGCTCGGTGGAAGT
This sequence comes from Lissotriton vulgaris, assembly GCF_964263255.1. Classification (NCBI taxonomy): domain Eukaryota; kingdom Metazoa; phylum Chordata; class Amphibia; order Caudata; family Salamandridae; genus Lissotriton; species Lissotriton vulgaris. Next base: position 10,927 of record NW_028252981.1, read on the forward strand.
CTTGGGACCGGCGCAAAAAACCTTGGCTGCCGCCATAAAGGACGCTTTGACCCGCATAGATGCTCTGGAGCGGAGAGCGAAGGATGCGGAAGGGCGCAATAGAAGAAATAGCATTCGTGTGGTGGGCCTGCCGAAGAAAATCGAAGGTGGGGACATGGTGGCCTACTTGGAGGACTGGCTCAGGACAGTGGTGGCACATGAGGGGCTTTCCTCCTTCTACACCCTAGAGCGGGCGCACTGGCTGCCGACCAGGCCGCAGCAACAGGGCCTACCCCCGCGCCCGGTGGTGGCGCGACTCTTACATTTCCGCGACAGGGATCTACTCCTCAACGCAGCCAGGCAAAATGGTCCATACCAGGTGGCGAATAGCCGGGTGAACATTTTTCCGGATTACACCTATGAGACCCAGCGGAGACGAGCCTCCTTTTTGGCGATCAAGCGAGAGCTAAGGAGCGAGGGCATCCAATATTCCTTACTTTTTCAGGCGAGGCTCCGCATCATCTTAGATGGCACCACCAAATTCTTCGATACCCCGGACGACGCATGCAATTGGCTTGAACTATACAGAGCTGGTAAGGATGGCCCTGGGTCCTCCCTCTCGACTACCTCGGAGGTAGGCCTACACGGAGGTCTAAGAGGATTCGGAATCACCGAGGCAGACCTGGCCGACCCTCGAACGTAGAGACTGCGGCGGAACGGCGAGGAGTCCTGGAGATGGTTTCCAGTTTGTCAGGCTCCCAGGGTGGACCCATAACTGAAGATTCGGACCCGGGCGGAGGTAGAGGTCACACGGAGGACTCAGAGACGGATAGCGTGAACCTCCCGGTGATTACTCCAGAGACAGCGGAGGGCCTGCTTGATGGCCAAGGGTGATCCCGGGTGAGCCGGGTTCAATGGGGGGGAGGCGATGGGGGGGGTGAGACAATGTGGGAACTGCTGGGTGACTGACCGTGGGATGAGTCGGGGACAAGCCCTTCATTTAGCCCTCATACCCTAGGGCTTGATCACACTTTGGTAGCTTTGAGGTGCGGAGACCCCCTATTGACGCCCGACCCCCCTTATTGCCCTTAAGGCATACCTGCGGTGGCTACCGTCAGGATAGTTTTGGGTTCTTTTGTGGGCGCAGTTTGGATGGGAACTAGATGGCACTATTTGGGACCTGTTCTGGGGAGGGAGGGAGAAGGGGTGTGTTGGGGGGTTGCTTGGTTATTTTGGGGGGGAGGTACGCCGTCGGTGCGGGGCATTCACTGTATTTACCAGTACTTGAGCATTGTTGGAGGAGGCTTGAAGAGGTACCATGGGACAATGGCTGATCTTTCCACACTAAAGTGCATCACCTGGAATGTGCGCGGGTTGCATTCCATGTCTAGGCGACATAAGGTCCACGCTTACCTGGGGCGTAGAGGAGTGCAGATTGCGCTATTACAAGAGACACATTTAACGAAGACAGAGGGGCTGGCGTTGCAGCGTAGGTGGAGAGGGCAGCTGTACAACACCATATACTCAGCTTATGCTCAGGGTGCGCTGATCTGGGTGCTGGCCGGGGTTCCCCTGCAGGTAACCAAACACACAGTGGACCCGGAGGGGAGGTTTGTGGCCATAGCTGGTAAACTGGGGGGAAAGGACCTGAACATATGCAGCATCTATGTGCCTAACGTGGACCAACTGGCCTTCTTTACAGCGCTGTCGGGCTCTCTGGCCCACTATCTGTCGGGGCCCCTCTTGCTCAGGGGGGACTTCAACTCGGTGGTGGACATTGATCCCGACAGATCTCATCCTCCCCTTCCGGACTCCCCAACCCACCGGATGGCTAAAGGGAGACTGGAATGGCAGACTAAATGGGGACTGACGGATATCTGGAGAGCCCAGCACCCCCGTGCCCGTGACTATTCCCACTTCTCCGGCATGCACGAACTGCATGTGCGGTTGGATGGGTTTCTGGGGTCGGCGGAACTAGTTTCCTCAGCCATGAGATCCGAGTATCTGGCGAGGACTATCTCTGACCATAACCCTCTATTGGTCGACCTTAGATGGCTACCGGGAACACCCAGTGTTCCGACTTGGAGGCTCCGCCCGAGATGCTTGAAGACCTGGTGTTCCGGAGGGAACTGGTGGACAGGATCACCGCGTACTTCGCGGAAAACGAGGGGACGACCGATACAAGGGCCACAGAATGGGATGCATTTAAGGTGGTGATTAGGGGCTATTGCATAACGAAGAAGGTGGGGATGCAACTGGTCCTTCTGGAGGATCTTGGTAAGGCTGATCGGAAGCTCCGTGAGTTGGAGCTCCTCCGCCCCGGCCACCCGGAACTTCAACAACAGACTGCGGCGGCGAAGGAAGCCGTAGCTGTTGAAGTTGAACGGCTGCGTAGTTTCGATTACAAGGCTTTTCTGACCAGGTCGCTCGCTGAGGGGGATAAATCGGGAGCACTTCTGGCTTGGCTGGCCAACCCTACGAGGCGTACCTATCCCACGGTAGCCATGCGGGACGCGGAGGGCGTGGAGGTCTATACCCAACCCGAAATCCTCAGTTGCTTTCTAAGCTACTATGAAAATCTCTACCGAAGTAGGATGTCATCGGACACTACCCACATTGATGACTTTCTACAGGATTTACCTATCCCCGCGCTGGACCCCGAACAGGCGAAAAACTGGGAAGAGACGTGGAACTAGGGGAGATCCGCAGCGCCATAAAAAAGATGGCAAGGAACAAAACCCCAGACCTGGATGGACTTCCAGTGGCGTTTTACTCCACCTTCACCGACCTCCTGGCCCCGCGGCTTTTGATAATCTACAGGGAGGCGAAGAGACTGGGACGCCTCCCGGGTTTGATGCGTGAGGCCCTAGTGGTCCCCTTGCTCAAACCCGATAAGGAGGGCAACGACCCGGCGTAGTACAGGCCGCTCTAGATGCTTACGGTCGATTACAAGATCTTAAGTAGCATCCTAGCCTCGAGATTGCTAGGCCACATGTGCTCCCTAGTGCATAAGGACCAGGCGGGCTTCATCCCTAAGCGTAACACCACGATGAACATACGCCGTTTGTTCCGCCTGTAGGAGGAGGACCATTGTGAGGCCCCCCAACCCATGATCCTATCAATCGACCTGGAGAAGGCCTTTGATAGCTTAGAGTGGGAATACCTCCGTAGGGTGCTTGGTTGTTTTGGACTAGGGGAGGGGTTCTTGTGCTGGACTATGGTGCTATATGCCTCAGCAAAGGCTAGAGTGAGATCAGGCCCGCTGGTTTCCCAGCAGTACCAAGTGGAACGAGGCACGAGACAGGGCTGCTCACTATCCCCGCTGCTATTTGCGCTTGCAGTGGAGCCCCTAGCGCTATCGATTCGCACCGGAGCTCATTATAGAGGACTACGGATCTTGTCAGGGCACCAGTACATTTCCCTCTATGCTGACGACCTGTTGCTTTTCCTGGAGGATGCTGGAGAGGCATTGGCCGGGGCTGACACAGTACTCACTGCCTTCGGTGAGGTGTCGGGCCTCAGGGTGAACTGGGCGAAAACTTGTTTGTTCCCGGTTCGCGGGGGAGAGCCCCAACCCGACACCCCTAGAGAAATCAGGTGGGCACCTAGCTGCCTCAAATATCTGGGGGTTTACGTGTACCACAGCCCAGCTGACATCCTGGAGGGCAACATTTTCCGATGTGTCCGGGCATTGAAGGGTAGCATGTCCTTCTGGGCCACCTTGCCCCTATCAGTGGCAGGACGTATAGCATTGCTGAAGATGGTGGCACTTCCTCGACTGCTATATTATTTCCGGATGCTTCCGATCTGGATCCCACCGGCAGTCTTCCGGAATTTGAGCTCACTGCTAGTGGCATTTCTCTGGGGATCGGGCCGCCGCAGAGTCGCGCTTAGGACCCTAATGAGACCTAAAGCGGAGGGTGGGCTAGCTGTGCCCGACTTTGAAACTTACTACTTGGCCGCCCAACTGCAGACCTACACCCAGGAGATAGCGTGGGTGTTTAGAGGGCCAGAGGAGGAGCGGGGGCTGGGTATTCCCAGACATGTTCTATCCTATATCGCGCTGCAACAGAGGTTGGCCCTGAGGGACCTCACACTCGAGGAACGCACTATTAGATCGTGCTGGAACCGGGTGCAGCCCAAGTCGGGAATGCACCACCCGTACGCTCCGGAAATCCCTCTCGGGATGCTCACTGCATTACCGCATGGAGGCGATTGGTCACAACTGCGGGCTTGGGAGGACGCGGGCATACAGATCGTAGGGGACCTTTATGAAGATGGAGTGTTACTGCCTTTCCAGGCGCTTCTGGACCGCTTCGACATCCCCCGGGGTGACTTTTTGCTCCATGCGGCGGTCAAGAGGGCGCTCCAAGTGCACTGGCGGAATGGTTTTGAGGAACCGCAGATGTCAGCGGCGTGTCAATATGTTATGATGGCGACGGGAACAGTCAAAGCGGTAACGTGCTTGTATCCAGGGTGGTCAACGAGCGGTTGCCCCCGTTGGACACACTCAGGACCCGATGGGAGTCGGACATAGGGAAGGACATTCCGGAGACCAAGTGGGCCCAGCTGATGCGCCGGGCCTGGAAGAGCACACGTAACGCTCGGTTCCAGCTGGTCCACTTTTACATATTACATCGCGCCTACCTGACCCCAGAGAAGATTCCGAAATACTTCGCCTCTGACACGGCGGCCTGCCCGAGGTGCCGGACGATAGGGGCTGACCTTATTCATATGTTGTGCTCCTGCTCCGCTCTGTCCTCGTATTGGACGCAGATAGGGGATACCCTTAATAGGGTAACGGAGCGGTCCCTACAATTTGACGCTGCGGTGGGGATTTTACACTGGTTTCCTCATACTCCCAAAAACAAAGTCACCAGCAAGTTTATTGATATGGGGTTACTCCTGGCGAAACGGGAAGTAACTCGGCACTGGAAGGCACGAGTTGGTCAAACGGGCACAAAATGGCGCAATGAATTTCTTAAGTGGGCTGAGGGAGAGAGCACCCTGCGTTACCAGCTAGCGAGGCGACAGCAGAATGAGAAGGCGCTAGAATCAGCAAAGGCGTGGGAGTCATTGGTGCAGGCCCTGCGCGATCACAGCACACCCAGCGACACTGGCAGTGAGGCCGATGAGCAGCCTGCGTCCCCGTAGTGCAACAAAGGCACGGTATTCTGTCAGGATGCGTAATGCTTTCTACCACACGCTCTTAGCACATTGACCAGGTCACCGATGGCGGGGGTGGGAGGAGGGCGGGGGATAGAGGATGTAGGGAGCATCATTAGCTTCCTATAGCACTGTTTGATTATGGCACTTTCTGATTGGACATTAGACCTCTGGGAGTGTTTTGTTAGTTGGAAGGGGGAAGGAGGGGGTGTTTTTGTTTGGAAAAGCAGAAGTAAAACCTTAAATTATACCTGGTCATATTTCGAAGGCCGATGGCCCCGAAGCATCGTTTGAACATTACTTGCCGCCCGACCCCTGGGTTGTGGGCTGAATGGCCGTGTAACACTGTTATTACGTCGTCCGTGATATCTTCACCGCTTGCCTTATCACTGACCAATATGTAACTGTCACTAATTCCTGCAATAAAAATATATTTACAAAAAAAAAAAATTGTAGGACTCTTAGGATTGGTTTTAATCAAGAAGTTTTTGGTTCTTTGATTGATGGTGCCTTGTGATTCTGCCTTGTTGACGATGTCTGTCAATATCATACTGAATTGGGATGTTGGATTTCCAGGAAGTTTAATATAGCTTGTTTGATCAGATATGTGGTCATTTAGTTTATGTTGGTACGCTTTTGAGTTCATGATGACGAGAGCGCCGCCCTTGTCGGCTTTGGTACATATTATATCCTTGTTGTTGGTAATGGATTTTAATTTGTCTCGGTCCTTTTGCGTAATATTATTATGTTGGATTGTTTTGTAATTGATAGAAGATAATTCTTGTTTCACTAATTGCTCAAAAATGTCTATGGTTTTGTGGCTCGTTGGAGCTTGAAAAGTACTGGAAATGTTTAATCCCATCAATGGGTCAGGTTCTTTATCCATTTGGGTGGGGGTTATGTTTTCAAAGAAATGCCGCAGCCTTAATTTCAGTGTGAGCTTAAATGTGCTAACTTCTAGTTCCAATTGATCTGAACTAGTGGTAGGTACAAACGACGTTCCTTTTTGCAACAATTTCAATTCTTGTTCTGAAAATTTGTAATCAGATATGTTGATGACTAGTTGAGTAGAATCTTTGTTTATTTCTTCTTTGGAAGTGTTGTACTCCTGGTTTGTGGATTTTCTTTTTGTTTTACCCCTCCTGGATCGTCTGGTTCTCCGACCTGTTCTAAAAAAATCAGTATTGGTTGGTAAGCTAGATGTACTAGGTGTCACCGATGTGCTTGATGTTTGCGCCTGTGGTTTCTGAGTTATGTTCACGGGTGCTGGTCCTCTTTTGCATTGGTGAGTAGTGGTATCACTACCTGTAGATGATGTGTCCATGTTTTGGGTATATGGTCGGTTTCGCCTTCTTTGTGCGTATACATCCGCCCAGGTGTATACCCCACCTAATTTGTAGTCTAGCGTGTCACGTCTAAACTTTCTGATTTTCCGTTCGTTGATTTCATTACTATGTTTATCTTGTTGTAGTTTGATATCAGTGATGAACGTATCTCACTCATCCGTAGACATGTTTTAGTAAGTTCCTCTGTGGTCTCTGCTATTTCTTTTTCTAGTTCTGTGAGTATGTTGGATAATTCCTCTACTATTAAAAGAATCAGATCCAAACTGCATTTATTTAGTATAGCGTACCATCGCTCTTGGAAGGATTTGGAATTCTTGCAGAGTGAAGGCTTTAGTGCAATTCGTAGGCCTCTGGGTATGCGCGATGATTTGTGGTATTTCACCAAGGTATTAGCATGTAGTTTCTGATTCATTTTTCTTTTTGATAAGTATAATAATTGTTTTATGTTCTGTTCTTTACTCCTGGCCGTAGATGCTTGTGATATGTCGTCTTGTATTAGAGCATAAATTCTAGTTGCTTCAGTGTCAGCAAACGCAAAAGTGTCCGCTCTGGCTTCAGTAGAACGTGCTATATCTTCATAATTCTTTTTTTGAAAAAAAATGTGTGTGTGCTTCCAGTCATGGGTAGAATAAACGTGATAATTCAATGAAAAGTAGTCGACCGGTGCACAGCTTAGTTCAGATGAAGTTGTTAAAGTTGTTCGAGTTGGTAGGTGCTCATGAGGTATCGTCTAACCACCCTGGAGATGAATGAATACAAAGATGCTGAAGTGCTATCAATAGGAAATTGATTGCATCCCTCTAGGCACTCTGTAGAAGGGTGTACTGACCTCCCTTTAATGTTCAAAATAGATTCAATCACAATATTTTCAATGAACGTTCTTTATTTACGTTATTTCAATTAATCCATGTTTGTCCACATGTTCAATAAAGTTTTGTTGAAAACAGTTTCTCGTTGTCAAACAAGTGTTACATCAGCTCCAATGCATTTCGGGCATCCGCCCTTCATCTGGGAGCATCTACAAGAGCAACATATATTGTATACATATCAGAATGATGAAGAAAATAAATTCCGCTTCAGAATTAGTGACTAAACCGTGTTGTGAAAGGTGCTGGTAACAAAAACCGAACCGTCGGGGTGAAAGGTGATTGACACGATAACGGGGCCGTGAATTACAAGTGTGTAAGCTGAAATATCAACGGGTACCATGATGGAAATACGTGAGATTAATTAGCGTGAACTGGAGTGAATTTATTCGAGGTGGATTAAGTGGGGTTGAAATGCTAATGGGGATGTGGGCTAGAGTAGGGTGGTCGCTGAAAACACTGCAACATACCTGTTCTCTGATGCCTGTTTCTTGCAATGAAGAATGCGTGGTCATCATCTGTCTGACACTTCCGAAGGAAAACGCCAGTGGCAATTACCACCAGGCTGGGTCTGCTGAAAGTCCCTTGCTTGGCTGTGTCCCAAGCGTATTCCCATCAAACCAAAGCAATCCTTGCAAATCGTGGGTGCCTTTTACTTCCTTTAGCAGCACCAAGGTATCAATTACAGCACTGGCTGAATCAGAACCAGCGAATGGCAGCACTGTTCTTTCTGTGCTCCCACAATGATTATGCGAGGTATTAAAAACGTCTGTTCCCTGCAACAACTAGAAACGAAAATGTTGTGTCTCCCAGCCAGCACTTTTTATCTTTATTTTTGCAAAACAAGTCCTGTAACACATTTTTTCTCTTATTGTTTCAACTTTCACCGAGTGCTTGGAGCTTTCCCTCTAAATTGACCTTTTGTTTTTTCTAAAGAAAGCATGGTCTTCTGAAACAGCATGTGAGAGTTTTCAATTTTATAAACAGAACCTTTTGTAAGTAACTACTGCCTCTAAAGAGTAATTTTTTTATTGACACTATAGATTTTTCCTGTCTCCACAGAGTCTATAGTAATTTTACATATTTTAACAACTGCTATCTTTCAGCTCATAAACAACTCTCATGCAACTACCTGCCAATTATATGCAAAAGCCTATTTTAGTCACGTAGTTTGCTTTTAATGGGTTATTCACGATTGTCCATAGATTGAAGAGGGTGTTTAAAACTAAATTGCTGCCCCAGCATAGGTGCTCTGTTTCAGAGGCACAAATCCTTTGTGCCACAGAGACAGGCAGGCCCTTTCACCCAGTTAAGGCCCTTTCACCTAGATTAGCCCTACCTTTACAATAACGAGCAACAGTGGGCTGTCCCTTATCTGACGTGTGCTCTGGTTGCAGAAGACGATCCATCCTAAATACGTCATCTCCATGTCCAACAGTGACTAACCTACGTCACAACAAATTCTTGGAAACAGGCCCTTTCTCCAAGAACACAAATTGTTGGTAACAGACCCTTTCTCCAAGAACTCATCTTCCTCTGACCGACTTTACATCAATCCAAGGCACCTATCCGGTATAAGTATACCTCCCTTTGCCCAAGCAAAGCAGAGGAGACCGAGACTTCCATGGCGACACTCTGCCTGAGACACTGCAACCTGCATCATGACGCAGCTCCAGCTGGCAGAGGTCCATCACCCATCTTTGGGTGTCCAGCTCGAGATCAGGATGAAGTCCCACTAAGGTAAAGGGGTTAGACTATATCCTAGGGGGATTCTTGGCTCTTTAAGACCTACACACATGCTAGGTACACTTAGGTACATCTAGTTAGGCATCATAGGGGTATAGGCTTTATCTTAATGCATTCTGTATTTCATGTATGTATGTGTTCATTACTATTGCAAAATGGTAGAACTATACAATGCCTTTTTATTTAACTGCACTGCTGGCCATAATTCTCTGCTACTGTCCAACAGTTGTCGCAGCACATATAACCAGTACTAGAATAACAATTGTGCAATACATTTTATTGTAAACACGCCCGACTATTTCTTCTATGTACTCCTCTGAGATGAGTGACTGAATGAAAAGTAGTATATTGTTTTCACAAACCTGAGGGATCAGGGTTTTGTGTTATGTGGTTGCCAGAAGCTATTCCCTTCTTGTCTTCAAGAAGTTACTAGTGGCCTCTGAGCTAGCTGGTACACAGTAATTAAGTTTAATATACATAATAGGGGCATACTGACCTCAGTCCCATGCCAAGCCTATCGTGTATGTTATTCCAATGCGCAGAACCTATAAGGGAAATAGGAACTACACTACACTATAACTTGAATAGTTTTCCAAGAGAGAGAGGTAAGTTTGAGATTTCCACTCTTCTAACTGTGGACCTGGTAGCACCTGTATCAATGAGGAATGATACAGGGTGGCGTTAAACCTCTGTATCTACATATGGCCACTCTGGTCTACCTCTAAGACTGCACCAAGTAAGCAATCTTCTTGCTCCCTCAGGCACCATCAGTGAGAATTCTTTGAACCGGAACCATCAGTTTCGAAAAACAGGGAGCATGGTATTCTGGTTTGGATTCTGAAATTTTGGCATGGCATTCTGAAATTGATTTGTATTCCTTTTTGGCATTTGGATTGAATTAAATCAAGGATTTCCCATCTGTGTAGATGCAATTGCCATTTGCATTTTCTGAGCAGGTCCATTTTCTATTTGCATACCTTGCGGCACTCGCACATTTCCGCCAGTATTTTGGGATTATACTGACATTCCCTCTTCCAATGTTCAATTCTGTGACAGATGTGAAAAGCTGTAATCTTTTTCATATCAGCAATATATGATCCAGATTCTATGACCACAGGAACACCTCTACCTCTCCCCTGTGACATTTGCATTCCTCCTTGATTCTCTGAAAACCGGACTGTGGCATTACAACTCCCTCCATATTTCTTTGCTTCCCTATAAAAGAAGGGTTCTAAAAAACTTTCTGAACCAGCTTTGTATGTGCCAGCATTCATTCTCTTTTATCTGTTTCTGCTTTATGTCTAACGTATTGCTACAGTATTTGGCATATCTCAGGATTTTGTCGAGGGACGTATTTTGGCAACAGATGGATTATGTGTAAACAGATTTCTGGCTTCAATCCCAATACAAACTGGGACACAAAAATCTGCTCATCATTTTCCTCAGGATATTCTCATCCACTTTGCTGCTGGAATACCTGCAACAATCTCTCATAATGCTCATGGACATTCTCCATTGGCTCATGAGCAGTTCGTTAATTTTTGATCCAATCCATATCTTTCGGAGGCACTTTGCCCTTCAAAAAGGTAATAACGGAATCATACTTCTCTGTCATTGTAAGAGACGGTGCATTTGTCCAAGCCCCTCTTGCTGGTTCCTTTCTGGGCCACACATGAATATCAAGGACCCCCTATATAATTCTTGGGACAGGGTAAAGACACAATGGAAAATAGAACTCCCAGGCAACACTTAACATATGCAATACAAGAAATAAGTTCAAAATGGAAAAATTTAAATACAGTGATCTTTTAATTAGATAAACGAATACATTAATGTTCTGTTAAAAAGACATCAACTAATGACATTATTTGATACATATCATAGAAAACATGATTGAAAAAACAACAATAAGTGGCAGAGATAGCTTCTTCGACACGCGTTTCGGCACTGGGAGTGCCTTCATCAGGAGTTGCCACCAAACAATCTAAACTTGATTTAAACCAGTGTTTAGAACTCATTCTTGTGTCTAATACATTTAGTCATTAGTTTTACATTGTGTTACCATCTGCGTGTAACTAATTGGCTAATTTAGTATTTACAAAAAAAAGTTTTTGCTTTACAAATTAATCATTATCTGACCTTGACATACATCTACACAGTTTGCCTCGAAATAGATAGGAATGTAAGAGTCAGAATATGAAGTTAGAGATGTAGCAAGCAAAGATATAGTAAGCAAAGATGTGAACGTTGAAATATGTAGTTAAAAATGTGAATAAGTAAAGAAATGCAAAGCTTGATTCCCATCATTGTTTCTCTGCATTGTTCTTGACATTCTTATGGTAAGTATTGTTTATGGTCACCAGTGCTCTATTCATTAAAAAATACTACGT